>NC_136789.1:17238046-17343046 GCF_951216825.1 Electrona antarctica | reverse complement strand
CAAAGGTGAGGGAGCGCCCAGCGTGTTCTAATTGGACTGTCAAGTTGTCAAAAGAAAATAGATGATACTGCTAACAATTTAAGACGACACTTGATAAGTATTACACGTTTGGGCAAATGAGTATTGGCTCTTATACAGTATCTATATATTACGATGTCTTCCTTTTTGTTGATTTTGTCTCAGAAGTCCCTCAACACCACTGCAATTATTCTTAAACTAGTTCCACTTATAGGCTACTAATCTGAATTCCCAGAAGTTTTCGCCAGGGCAAGGAAACCTCTGGGCCGGAGCCCTAATATCTGTGGACGGGAAATTACTCTCACTAAGACACTGAACGGACACACCCCCTTCCGTTCTGAAGCGTTGTGCAAACTGTTACACGGTCCAATACACTTATACAAGAATATGGGGGACCTGCAGGGTCAAGCCTATAGGTCAAATATATTGTACCTACAGTAGGTTAAGGTTAATAAATGACTTCACTTACAGTTACTGAGGCTGCCCCCTGCAGTTCTCCCTGCTACCCATTCTCCATCATAGATCATAACCTTCCACTGGGTGATCACGTCACCATCTATGAAGTTGGGGTTCTCACAGCAGATGGTCAGTATTTGAAAGTGTTGACAGAAATCCTCCAACTCCATCCTGACAGACACACACACACACACACACACACACACACACACACACACACACACACACACACACACACACACACACACACACACACACACACACACACACACACACACGCACACACGCCAGGACAAGACGACAGATTACAAAACAACAAACCACATAAACATACATATCATTTATTGCAGCAAAGGAAACACCAATATTATGGTTGTTATTTTAAACTATAAAAATGATACAATGTGTTTATTGCACGCTTTAACATATCATAAAATGACATTGATATTTTACCAAAACTCTCCATCGTCTCTCTTCACACATTTAGCCTTATCCTCAGAGCTAACGCGGTTCCACCAACTTGACCTGCACACAAGAATAAAACAGTTATTGAGAAAGCATGCATGACTGTGAACACTGTCCAATGTTTACATACGGTAATTAGATATATTATTAGTTATTTTATTTATGGAACTATTCTTTACACCAGTGGTTCTCAACCGTTTTAGGCCGTCTAGTTGTGCATTTGTGTTACTTACTCGTCACTCCATTTTCCATTCCATTCCTTCTCTCCCCAAGGATTCATCACTCGCACAAGCCTCACGTTGGAACTGCCATCGTGAACCTACAAATGTACATTTTCAGACAATATCACTCACCTTTGTCAGCATTTTGTTTTTCCTTTCTTTCTTTCAATTGTAAACCTTCCTGTATCATGGGATTGATCATATTGATGCTCTGAAAATCGAACCTGGAACCTTCGGATTCCAAGACGACTGCTCTATACCTCCTGATCCACTGCTGCCCCTTGTCCCTTTCATGTCACTACTAATGCCTGCTGATGATATCAAGCCAATCTAGCATAGCCAGACGATCAGACATCTCTTATCTTTACATTTGGGGACGTATCAATTCAATCCATGGGCTAGAACCAGTGCTATAACAAACCTACACCCAGTGCTTTGAAAACCAATACTGATACCGTCCAAAAGTCTTTGCATAGGTTATTTAATGCTGTTATTTTTTTTCTGGTTACACAAGACTAATATCCAGCAAGTATGTTCCTTTTCAAGTTTCATCCTTTCTGAACTGATTACATGCATGCATGTATACATAGAATGTACCTCAGCTACTGCTGTGATAGAGTAGGCGTGTGCATCCACAATGCCACTGTCTGCTACGGTATTCACGATTGTATCCTGGAACACACAAGCACCATGTTCACTATTCTGTAGAAATTACAGGTTTTTAATGTAACATTTTGACTTAGTGGAAAGATAGAAAGAGAGAAGAGGACTGATTCGTTACCCCTTTCTGGGCAGTGCCGGAGCAAATCATAGATTTGCATTTGGTGGCTCTGGTCAGCTGACCCCACAGCACCTCATCATGGTTTCTGTCGTGGACCTCCTTGAGTTTGTACGTCATGTGCACCCCCCCAGAGAAGTCCTTGAAGGCCTCTGATGGAAGGCCGGCGTTCATGTCCGAGTACGAACCACACACCCTGCCACAAACACAAAGCAGAGTGGTCACGTCACAGGTGTCATGATGACACGGGCACTGCACAGCTGGTGCATGCTGTGCAGGTAAAGATCACAAAGTTTAAGGTAAAGATCACAAGTAGCAACGTGAAAGTACACTATTGGGGATCATCGGTCCAAAAAACCCAAGTTTGACATACTTTACTGATTAGCTTTGTCACATTAACTTGTCAAGAAAACAGTAGGTCAACATACTTGGCATAGGCCTTCTCCAGCAGAGGGACCCAGAACTCATTCCTGGTTTTGGCAGACACAGACAGAAGCTCCCTTTGGAACGTCGGAAGGTAATCATCAATGACGACATCCACCCACTTTCCAAACCTCCAGAACTGGCACAGGGAGGAGAGTTTTGTCAAATATGTCATGTCATATGAGACAGGTTTACTTTATGCGGTCAGATCAAACTTAAATGCTTAATATTTTACCCTGAAATGAAAGATTCCTGCATAATCCTCAAAGTCTTGTTCAGTGGGTACAACTTGCACCATCAAATCTTTCTGGAATGTTAGCGATGCAATTGCAGCCAAAAACCAGCAGTTACCTATAGTGAATGAGAGACAAACTATATTCACACTATTCCCTTTGACAACCACGTGTGACTTATTACACGTATTAACATCCACAGCTATTTGTAGTACATATTTATGTGACATTATTTTACACGATACAGTGAGCATGAATGAATACTTTGGAAATCAGAAGATTTGCTTACCAACTTTTCCTTGAGCAAAGTCAAATCTTGAGGCACTTTCAACAAAGAAAGAAGGCTCCCCCTTGACATTTTGAGCTTTCAGAATGTCCTGCACCAACACAAATACACCCATGAGAGCAGCATCACTACAAATTAATGCATTTTAGTCAACCCTCATAAAATAAATTATTACGTGCAGCTAATATATCGCCAGCATTTGCCTATTGAATACTGGACTCTTAGCATTACAAAAAAGCAGTAACTACCAAATTCCAGTAACAATAATAATAAGAAATGCCTATTTACAGAGGGTCTGAGCCATTCCACTCTGCTCCTCACTGAACGGGGCAGATCAGACAGGTTACCAAGAGACTTGTAATCAGGTGGGAAGGTACTGTCCACAAAAAGCCTCCCTTTCCTGAGGTAGGTTTGTTTCAGTTGTCCAAAGTCCTGGTAGTTGAACTTCTGTGGCTTCGATGGGCTTCCTACACTGCCATCCTGGTAGCGTAGGTTGATGATATCAGTGCACGTTCCGGTTTCAGACATGCTGGATAACTATGGAGAGAAGAGAAGAGAAGAAAAGAGAAGAGAAGAGAAGAGAAGAGAAGAGAAGAGAAGAGAAGAGAAGAGAAGAGAAGAGAAGAGAAGAGAAGAGAAGAGAAAATAATTGAAGAGGACGTACAATCTCACAGGTGTAGTCTAAAACATCATGCCACGGTTAACTGCACATGTGATAAAATGAAACTGAGATCAAACGAAACAGTAAAGTGAGACTGTCCCAAGAAAATCTTCACATTATCTACATACCATGAAATGGTTGTAGATACCTGTCAGATATGTATAAATTACGGTAGTACTACTACTAGACATCGTCAGATGTAGACATTGATATTTACCTGTCAGATGTATAGTAGACACTGTCAGGTGGCTGCAACCGACTGCTGCTCGTCCAGAGGAACCTCGGTGTTGCCCAGGCAGGTGAGGTTTAAACGGCAGCTGAGACACAATTTATACCCCTGTGATGTTATGTAAAGTATCCCATTCAGACACCACCCCCCGAAACCGCTGAAATGTGACCTTTTTCAGGAGGTTTGGTCGGGACAATACAGCACGGTAGGCTCATTTATGACATTGCATTCCTGCCATAAATCTCTGACAGTGAAAAGCCACCTCACTTTTAATTACATGTTTATTCTGTCATATCCCTGTCACTCAGTGCCACTGCCAACACATACTGTCATGTCAGAGAAAAGGGGACTGACCTCAATAATAATTCCTTCAGTACTTCGGTTGGTGACAGCAAAATTGCTTTGTCACAGCTATCATCTGATAATCTAGCTGATCATTCTTTTCTGTGGATAACTTTCAGTTGCACTTGCTATAGGAAATAATATCCTATAAAGTTTAATTCGATTTGGCATTTGGATTGTACTGTATGCTATACACTCTTATTACACCTTGTCAAACAAGCCCAGGTTTTGTAATACCGGTAATTACAGTGCTAAAAGAACCTGCAGACAAAGAGGATCATTGTGAATGTGTTTGAGGTTCAGTATTTTGTGCACACCTGCAAAGTGGTGAGATCTTCTTTCTGGAACAGGTCTTGTCACATCCCAGATCATTCTCAGGAGTAAGTTCTATAGCCTAGAACTGGTAGGAGAAAAAAATTGCCCTAAGTGCAAATTCCTGTACCTGTGATGTTATGTAAGTGGATCATCGGGAGCAGCTAACAGTTCAGTTACTTGATCAAGGACACTTCAATGCAAATTCAGGGGAAACCCTGGATTGAACCGGCAACTACCAAGCACCTGATCCACTGCCGCCCGTCTATATATATATATATATATACACACACACACACACACACACACACACACACACACACACACACACACACACACACACAGACACACACACACACACACACACACACACACAACACACACACACCTCTAGAGCAACGTTGAAGGGATTCGCTCTGTCTTGATCAAGAGCCCTCATAGCAAGGATTGAACCCTCAAATGCCTCCACTACATAACTGTCACACTCAACAGTTGATATTTATCGAGTTAACATTTCAAACCCATAAACATAAACTATGACATTTATGAGTGTGACTGGGCCCTTGGAATGTTCCCCATCGGGTGCTATGTGAGCACCACACATGAAGAGATGGATGCTTCTGTAAACCTTTAGGACCCACCTGGACCGTGATTGTACATACTTACTTGTTTGTAATGCAGACACACAGTTATTTTCTTTTTTTACGGCATATTACAGGACAGGTGTGCTCTTGCTGGGAATAGGGTCAAATCACGCAGCAGCCTTCTCATCAGTGCCTCCTCTGTGTCTCAGTGGACAAACTAAAACAGGTGACAAATTAAAGGAGAAACATGAATAAGTGGCTGTATTTACATGGACAGATATTTTCCAAATGTATTCAGAATGTCTGCTCATTCAGAATAAAAATGCTCATGTAAACACCTCAAATTGAAAGAGAATATTCCATTCCGGTCTGAGCCGAATTAAATTTCATTCGGGTTTGGAGGGGTGGTACATATACCGTTTGAATTGGGATATATTTACCATTTATTCCAAAGGCCACTGAGAGTTTGGAATATTCATTCTTTTACACATGTCTGCCCTTACTAGTAGTAGCATTGAATTAATGCTTTGGTCATGTAAAAGAATGGGGAACGAGGAATACTTTTATTCAGATTCCATGTAAAAAGTTCAATATGAATCTGTAAACAGATGGGTTTTGAATTAATTCTGAATTAACAAATAATTGTCCATGTAAACGCAGTGAGTGGAGAAACATAATTCATGTCTCTGCTTCCATAAGGTGTCCTGCATGATGAAGACCAGTGGTGGAAAAAGCACTCACATTTTTACTTAAGTAAAAGTAGCAATATATACTGCAATGTATACAACATTGCAGTACTCTGTTACAAGTAAAAGTAAACATATATTGGCTTGAGTAAAAGCACACATATATTGGAATAAAAAAATATACGGAGTAGTAGTACCAAAAGTAGAAAGTACTAGAGTGGTAGAGTTTCTGAGTGGCCGAATGGGAACCGCCAGGTTGCCAGTTCGAACCCGGGATCCCCCAGAGTTAGTGTAGAAGTGTCCTTGAGCAAGACACTGAACCCCCAATTGCTCCTGATGTGCAGGTTGGTGCCTTGCATGGTTTCCTCTGTCATCGGTGTATGAATAGTTGAATGTAATGCACGATCTATGTAAAGCGCCTTGGATAAATAATATGCCATTTTATCCCACCCAAAAACAAACCAAAAAAAGTGTCAGTGTAAAACTGTGCAACCAGTACAATCGCGGTCCAACATTGTGGTCAAAAGCACTCATTCGATGGCAGATGCTCGTGTGTGGGAGCTATAGGGAGGAAAACAAAACAAACAGAAAAGCATCTCTTCCTCAGTTGACTTGGAATGTCAGTGAAGGATGTAAACAAGACTGTCAGCGACTGCAGTTTGACATTTGCTATTGACATTTGACATTTGTTATTATAGCAGGGCTGCAGTGCATCAACCCCTCATTATTTATATTTTACGTTTTTTTTCTTGTTTTTCACTTTTCTGCCCTGTAAAGCACTTTGTGTTTTTATTTCATGAAAGGCTCTATATAAATAAAGTTTATTATTACAAACACAGATTTGAGAGTTCAATGGTATACCAATAGTCCAACATGCGTGGCTAGTTAAGACTCACCCATGGCTTCTGCGTGCGGTTATGTTTCTGGTTTAAGGACTTCAGTGTTTTGTACCATACTATTGTATGAGTACCGAACAAAGAATGTTTGCTTTCGCCATCTTTGTTGAAGAAGAGTCTGGGCAATTAAGTTTTAGTCTTACTAGAAGTACTAAAAGTTTCTCAATCTTATATTTAGTTTTAGAAGAGTCTGGGCAATTACGTTTTAGTCTTACTAGAAGTACTAAACGTTTCTCAATCTTTCAGACCAAGATGGTCTGATTTTGAATCTGAATGGCTTTGTGTTTCTGCTATTGTCCTGGCTCTGCTCTAATTAAGAGCAATTTAGAAGTTTAGCATTTAAGGGTTTGTTTACTACCCTGTTTCCTGTACTGGATTGGTATTGTTTAAGCCTTGGGGAAATGTGGTGTTTAATTTTAAAATCCACTGCTTCTCTGCATATCTCCTTTCCCCCTCTGTCCAGGTTTGATTAGATTCTAATCCACAAACTTCCAAGGCACTAATACCATGGGTCATAAAGTGTTGTACAATTAATAAAGTTGTTTCTTTTGCATTATTTATATTATATCTATGTTGGTTTAGTCTATCTGCTATTGTGTTCCTAGTTTCACCCACATATTGTAGGTTGCATTTGTTGCATGTAATTAGATAGACACAGTTACTAGTATTAGCCTGTATGATTTGTTTTATTCCCACCATTCTCATTGTGGTTCTATTTTTCACCTGTTGTTTAGGTCTGAAGTAATCCGGTTTCTTGCGTATCGGTCTGTCTGTCTCCTTTAGTTTGCTATGTACAAGGTAATCTTTCAAGTTTTTGTTCTTCCTATATGCTGGTATAATTTTGTATCCGTTTAGCGGTGGCCGAATGGATTGCGGAGCGGTCTTGATAACGGAAGGTCGCCAGTTCAAATCAGCGGTCCGACACGTTAAAATTACCACCGCTGAAGTGCCCTTGAGCAAGGCATTGAACCACTACCATGAAATGTTCTATGAGCAGGGCCTGGCTGGAAACACGTTCTTGAGCTTAGCCCAGATACCCTGGGTAAATATAGTAACTTTGCTTACTTTGCTTAGTAGGTCATCCGTCCTATTTGCAAAGTTCCTCCTTTTTTTCATGTTTGTTAATCTGCTTAGTGTCGAATAGGTAGTGACTTGGAATGTCAGTGAAGGATGTAAACAAGACTGTCAGCGACTGCAGTTTGACATTTGCACATGTTATTATAGCAGGGCTGCAGTGCATCAACCCCTCATTATTTATATTTTACGTTTTTTTTCTTGTTTTTCACTTTTCTGCCCTGTAAAGCACTTTGCGCTGTGTTTTTATTTCATGAAAGGCTCTATATAAATAAAGTTTATTATTACAAACACAGATTTGAGAGTTCAATGGTATACCAATAGTCCAACATGCGTGGCTAGTTAAGACTCACCCATGGCTTCTGCGGGCGGTTAGGGTTAGGTTATGGTTTGGGGTAGGGTGTCGGACTATTGTGTGTCGGACAAAACATATATATGCACCCCAAAGAAACTACACATTTATAATAATGTTATATACTTTCCAAATAATTTTAAAATAGCGGAATAGCTGATCTGCTATTTCTGCTATTTTTGGAAAAAGTTTGAAAATGTATGAACATTTCTTCATGATGCAAAATAATTGCGATTATCTCAAATAATTGCGATCAGGCGATGATGTAATAATTGTGACAGGCCTATAGCCAGTAGCCACACCTTCAGCCTGGCAGAGACGACTGTACCTGATCTATGAGATGTGTTGCAGTTAGATGTACTTCTTCATGGGGAATAATCTTTCTTGGCACGTCTAACCCTCTTGGCAGTCCTCTCAGCATTCTCATTATCACCACACCCATCATGACAACAATACAATCATAGCTGCTGCTAATCTCTGCTTGGAGGAGGATCAAAAGGCCATCCTGAGGAACACCAAAGCTATGGCTGTTGGCCACACGCATGCACATGTTTGTATTACTATACTTGTGAGGACATCCTTTAAAAAAATATATATACGTGCAAGCTGCAGAAACGTGTCGTGCTGCAAATTGTTAGATTTGCCATTTGCCCGGTACGTGACACCAGCGCACAACTACTATAAATGAGGCATAACTTATTTGTCATATCTGCCCTGTGCAATTTGTGATTATGAAGCCTAAAAAAGAAACGCCAAAAATACAATTAAATCGCTAATTGCAATTATTTGTGTGACAATTAATCGTCAACTTAAATTTGTAATCGTGACAGCCTTAGGTGTGGCCGAGACTTATTGACTGCATGTTTCGCATGCAGTCCGTCTGTCCGGTGTGCTAATCGTTAGTCCGACGTCCCAATAAGCCTACATTACTAAACCTACCCTTAACCCTAACCGCACGCGAAAGCCGGTTAAGTGAGTCATAACCAGCCACGTATATCGGACTAACAGGACGTCACACTAACATGTGCCCCACATCGGTCCGTCCGTCTATCCATCCTTTTGTGTGTGTCTGTCTGTCTGTTAACAGCTAATCTCCGGCATCGTTGGACCAATCTGCGTGAAACTGTGCACGCACACGCCCTGGAGGTCAGAGCACAATATTCGCAAAACACATTTTTATATCACTTTTATATCACTACAGCACGCAAACCACTACACATTAATATCTCAAATACAATCAAATCCGATTGTTCAAATTCCATTCTGAGATTGGATTCCAAAGTGGTCCATTTTGAACAAAATGTTAACAAATGCACACACATTTGCATTAGGCCGAGGAAGAAACGCCACCCTTTTCAAATTGGCCTATTAAGTGCCATTTTTGCAAAAAGATAAGATCCAAAATGGAAGCACGCACATCTCAATTTTTCATATTCAATCCTGATTGGCTAGATCAGATTACTTTTGCATGTGCAATAACTTCAAAACTTCAAACATGAATCCCTCAACTTCTGCAAATGCACCAAGATCTGATATAGCCTAGTAGTTAAAATCATTTTAAGTTAAAGGACCACTTCACCACTCTTCAACCTATCTTCATAATTATAATAGGTCCTCACTAATAATTATGATAAAATGGCACAATTGTTTTCTTTTCTAGTCAGTCTGTGTCTCATAGGAGAGGGCTGTGGGCAGTTCAGAAACCGGTCCACCATCATTAGGCAGATCTTTTTTTACAAAAATGTTTAGATTTTTATTATCGTGAGAACGATATCTTCCATGTTCGCATTGCAACTTTTTTCTATTAGCTTGGATTCCCCATCGAAGAGGTCACTGGTGGACGGGTTTCTGAACTTCCCACAGCCCTCCTATGAGACACAGACTGAGTAGAACATTTTATCATGATTATTAGTGAGGACCTATTATATGAAGATAGGTTGAAAAGTGGTGAAGTGGTCCTTTAAAATCTTATATTACTGGAAAATATTTATTAATAATACTGTGCGGCTGTTACAAAAATCCAATACATAAATGGACTTGTCTGATGCCACACCAGTGTCATGCCTCGGTCATAGTTTGACAACCACGTAATCAAAAAAGTCAATCAAAGAACAAGATTCCTATACAGGATCTCCTCACTGGTCGACAAAAAGACCTTGAAGACCTTAACAGGAGCCCTCGTACAAGGTGTCTTCGACTATGCATGCACCTCTTGGTACCACAGCACCTCAAAGGCCCTTAAAACAAGGTTCCAGACCTCCCAAAACAAACTGGTCAGGCTACTACTTGGCCTCACTCCCCGAACCCACCTCACCCCTGCCCACTTTGACAGGCTGGAATGGCTTAGGGTTGACAACAGAGTACAGCATCTTGCAATGGGTCTGGTCCACAAGATTCAATACACCACCAAGATACCCATGTACCTGTCTAGATACCTCCTGAATGTCAACAAAGTCCACACCCACAACACCAGAGGGAGCTCAACAAACCATGTCCAACCCAGATTTGGCACAAACAAGGGACTACATTAATTTCACTCCTATGCCACCAAAATGTGGAACGTCCTACCAACGGTCACTAAGACATGCAAATCCCTTGACTCCTTCAAAACCGCTCTCAAAGGGCACCTACGGACGGCTGCAATTCGAAACTGGCCCCCGTAAAATCTGAATCCCCCACCCACCCCTTTTTCCCCCTCACTGTATATGTTTTCTTTTCCCTTTTTCCTCCTTTATGATGATGATTTCCTGTTTTTTGGCTATACAGAAGTGTATATTTGTATGTCTCTAAATGTTATGATGAATTTAACATGGTGGACCCTCTTGTAAACAAGCGTAGTGCTTTATTGGTCGTCCACTCACAGTTGACAGTTTTTGTATTGAGTTGTGCTTGACGGCCAAGCTACACCAGGCTTTTTGCACACAAAACGCGTCACGCGCGTTTACCCCCGCGCGTGCGTTTAATTTAGGTCCAGTCCTATTTTAAAAAACGCACGCACGGGCCGCGCGTTTAGGGTAAACGCGCGAGAAAAGCCTGGTGTAGCTTGGCCGTCAAATGTATACTGTAATGAAGTAAATACTTCAATCAAACCACAGGGTCAGAGTTCAGACCTCCACTGTGTTGAATTGCAACACAGTAGCACTAATGAACAGTTTGGTGGTAGAGGTTAACCACTCCTTAATTGGCATGACTTAAAACAACATCACATACCTATGAAATTATACATAATTAACATAATAAAATAAAAAAGAAACAGAATGACATTTTGACACCTGGCTGTCACGCAGTCTAAATAATGTGATCATGATTAATGTATCTTCTTACAAGATGAACATGTTATTTTGTGACAAGCTTAACCTGCTTAATCTGCAAGCTTAAAAACACTACGTGATGCAATGCTATTTTTAAAAAAAATCACACCCGTGTGAAGTGAGGGGTGCTCTTATCATCTTACAACATGATGATGTAAAACAAACAAATTCAATTCTCTTTATTGTCAGTTGTGATGTCAGAACAGGCCAGCTCCATATATGGAGATATACAGTAGAGGTGATCAAGTCCAGACCCCTGGAATTAAGAGCTCTGGATTAAGAGCGTCTGCTAAATGCCTAAATTGTAAATTGTAAGAGGCTTTGGTACTGGTTCTGGACAACCGGCTATCCGACAGACTTGACACCGGGCACTGCACTCCCTGTGGGGGTGTGGAGCGCGTTTGTCGAATTTCAAGTCGGTGGGGCGAATGGTTCCCGAGTTATGTGGATTACAGACATACGTACGTACAGAGACTTGGTACATTTGTATAACTTATAAGATAGTCTAGTTCAACTAGATAGATAAGATAAAGATACTATCTATATATTATCTTTTGTAAGTATTCTACTAGTTGAATGGAAGACTTTCTCAAACAAGAAGTTTAATATGCATCACAATTTTATACAAGTATACTGTCACGGTCACAGACTTTTGTGTCATTTATTTCCAAGTATTGTTCCCTGGTCTAGTTTTCATGGTTCTGTTTGTTTGCTCCAGCTGTATCTCATTTTGTAATCGACCCTCAATGTCCTCATAAGTATATCATATGGAATGAATTCTGTACTGGCCATATATGGAGCGCGTCTTGGGTGTACAGGGTTTGATGAGCTCAGATCAACATATGGAATGTCAGAACAGGTCAGCTGTATGGAGATCTAATGGTGGCAGCGGGGGCAGTGTCTTGAGTGTACAGGGTTTGATGAGGGCCCAGGTAGGGCCGGGCTTTAATTTTCGGGCCTGTTGCGAACTCTAGTTTTCACCAGCTGCCGGGCGTGGCTGCATTAATATCTTTGGAGCAGGCCCGTCTAGAGTTTGAATGGACAGGTATCAGACAAAAGGGAGACATTGAAGATGAAGGATAATGGGTGGGGACGGATCAACATATGGAATGTCAGAACAGGTCAGCTCCATATATGGAGATCTAAGGGTTTGAGGTCAGATGTAGAGTTGCTGGCCAATATTGATGACATCAGGGATCTCCATGGGCATTCCCATATATGGGCTTAATATTGATGACGTCAGGGATCTCCATCCCTGATGATGAAATGCATGTTTTCATAGTAAAATAATAATAAAATAATATAGTACTAGATACGGATGTCCCGATCACGTTGTTTTGCTCCAGATCTGATTCCGATCATTTGATTTTTAGTATCTGCCAATACCGATTTTATATTTGTATAGAACACACACCATATCACAATATCTGGTTAGGATGTCTCTCGGGCATCTCCCTAGGGAGGTCCTCGAGGCACGTCCCACTGGGAGGAGACCGAGGCGCAGTTGGAGGAAACACATCGACTCACTGGCCTTGGAACGTCTCGGGATCCCCCAGGAGGAAGTCACTAATGTTGCTCTGGAGAGGGAAGTCTAGAACACTGTGGTGGAGCTGTTGGAGCTGTGGAGATGGATGGATGGATGTCGCGATCACGGGATCTGCTCCCAATCTGATTCCAATCATTTGAAAACTACGTGATCGGCCCCGAATTCACGTGATCGGAATCGGATCGGGACACCCCTACTACTAGACTAAATAAGGGGTTACATAAAGCACTTTTCTGTTTCACAACTACAGCCATTGCAGTGTCTGACATTTCTTTATTAACTGAGCACCCCAAGGGGTAACTATGGTTTTCTTCTTAGTGAAAATAACAGGCTGGAAAGCTGTTTGTTTGGTTTAGTGTCTTCACCACAATTTGACAAGGTGTTTTTATGAATTTGTGCCTCTAGCCTGCTGCATTATTGGGTAGTGAAAGATCTTTGGGACACTGCCTCTGGGAGAATTGGCTTGTGTGGACTTGTCACGCATACAGTACGAACATTTGTGTGAGAAAAACAAATCTGCTTGTTCTCCAGGTTGTCATTATACTGTTCTATGTGCTAGAAGTCACAAGATGTGCCTGAAGTTACACATATGCAAGTCACATACAGGAAAGAGCAACACATGTGTGCATAATATCCCTCAAAATCTGGCTATGCCTCTTAATTCGTTTGACAGCTACATCCTACATTACTACGGTACATTTCCGGCAGACTCCGCACCTCTTGGCGTTACTGGCCTCAGGTCTTAATGGGTATTGACAGGAAAGAGCCAAAGAGTGTTCTCCAGGAACACTGGGACAGGGACAGGGACAGTGTGGATGTGTGGGTCAAACAGTGAAATCAACAGGGACAGTGTGGATGTGTGGGTCAAACAGTGAAATCAACAGGGACAGTGTGGATGTGTGGGTCAAACAGTGAAATCAACAGGGACAGTGTGGATGGGTCAAATGGTGAAATCAGCATGTAAAATAGTAAAATGGTTATATCCAAAGAGCTTTACAGAGATTGTGCATTACATTCACCCATTCACACACACACCAATGGCAGAGGAAACCATGCAAGGCACCAACCTGCTCATCGGGAGCAATTAGGGCTTCAGAGTCTTGCTCAAGGACACTTTGACACTAACTCTTAGGGAGCCCCGGATTGAACTGGGAACCTCACGGTTCCGGCTGCTCTACCGGCCACTCTACCCCACAGCAGGGACAGTGTGGATGGGTGGGTCAAACAGTGAAATCAGCAGGGACAGTGTGGATGGGTGGGTCAAACAGTGAAATCAGCAGGGACAGTGTGGATGGGGCATTAAAGCCACTGTGGCCTCAAGGCGGGTCATTTTTTTTGCAGGAGGCCACTCTGAGGCCTCCATGAAATAGTATATATAACATAACTTACATAAACTATTTTATCAATACAAAAACTGCTAAAAGAGGATAAAACCAGAAAAAGCATTAAGTCTTGACTGTATGTACAGTACATAATGTCACCTCTGGCTCCTCAGATTTGCAGACATGTTGACCTACCTGTAAACTGGAGAATGATCAATCGGACATGGCAGCTGAAGTTACACACTTGAACACAATGAATGAGTGTGATTTGTTCATTTCACTAGACGTTCTGCAATCAGACATTAAAAACACACAATTTATTAAAACACGTTTCTGCTTGCATCGTCATGCACAATACAGGATGTAGGCTATTGGCTTCCTCGTTGACTGACAAACATCTAACTGGACATAAACAGATCAAAATAACATCACATTAACACACATTTGGTTTAAACAAAATACATGACACCAAATAGTTCTGTTTCCAAAATAGCATATTACTACTACTACTATTACTACTACTACTACTACTGTAAGTTGAAATGAATTAATTCCTCAGCTGGGGCCTCTGCAGTCACAATGCTAAGCTCAGCTACTAGGCTAAACCAACAGCCAACTTTTAGGCCAGTCAATCTAAGATTTGACCCAAAAGAAATGCAATTGCAATAGTAATTGTTCAAGGTTTGTTATGATCCTTTTAGGGTCATCCAAATAACATATTCAAATGTGATTATTATATACATCATGGTAAATTCAGGGGCTGAAAGTTGGGGTACCATTGAAAACCTTTAAGGCAAACATTTCAAATTTGAATTATGCTTTCAGTAGCATGTGACATGTCAAACTAGGGGTCAATTGCAAGCATTAGTTTTGCATGAAAAAAAACACTCCTTGGGCTAAAAACTGTTTAGATTAAGGAATGACAAAGTTCTTCAGGGTGAAGTATTGAGAATTTATTAAGAGGATTCAGCAGAGAAACAACATACAGAGAGTGAGGAACAGGCCTCCTTGCCTGTTCCAGCAGCCCCTCCAGGCGCAAGCCTCCCCAACCCCATTCTCAGACAGTCCTTATAGTCTTGTCTTAACAGAGATGCAAATACTAACTGTCCATATAAGGATCTGCGCTAAACATAAGGCCGACACAAATAAGTATACCTTTGCTGGCAGCGTGGAGGAGTCAAATCAGCTGTTAGATTGACAGCTGCATGAATTAGACTGAGCACATTGGTGAGCAAAGAGACTTAATGGAAGGAAGATAAATACACAATAATGCATATATTTGGCACTGTAGTTGGCATTCTAAAATTCCCATTACAAGACGTCATCACATTTGGGCACATTCACAGCCTTACCACAGATATGCATGCACTTATAATGCCTCAACTTAACTTAAGCATAATAATTTTAAAATGGCACATCTGCCACCTGTCTAGGTGTGAAGATGACAGCAATAAGTGAGAGTGATTTGTCTACGTACAGCCCAAGGCTACCGTGCAGTTAAACTCTCAGTGTGAATTTATCGGACTGCATGCACCATCACAGAGTTAAATGAATACTGTGCATGTTCTGTGCATAGCCTACTGATATGCACTATGCAGGTGTCAGGTCAGGTGTGATGTAAAGATGAACATCAACAATCAGAAACACTTCGCTGCCAGCTATGAGGTTCATAGCAGGAATTTGCAGACAGACAACCTGACATTCAATCATGAATGCAGGACTGCTGACTTCTACTGTCATATGGAGAGATATAATACTCATTTAGGAAAACGGCACCTGGAGGTGCCAACCCCATGCCCACATAGACCCAAAACATTATCATAACTTCAGGGCAGCCCAATTGCTTCCACAATATGTAAATCTAGCAAGACTAGAGCTAGTTACAGTGAGGTAACTGTATGATGTATGCTTTACACTAGGGGTGGGCAACTCTTTAAACACTTTCAAACTGGCATCCTTATTTGGGGCATGTCTTTACAAGATTCATTTAAGACCAAAAATAGTGAGAATTGCAGATCTAGAAGCTCATGCCAATTCACCGCAATGAATCATATATGATGGCCCTGCCTGGGGCATCAGTAATTAGCATGTGTTTAGAAAAATCCTTGTCAAAAATCCAATATCAATACGTAGTAAAGCTGTATATTGTTGAAAATGCTTTTACGCAACCTGAGATTATGTTAAATGAATTAAATTGTAACCATGAATAATCAATGTGACTTGATGGATGCTGAATAAAAAGCCATATTTCACTACTCATATCAAAGCCTCAGCTGTCTTCCTGTGTGATGGATGGATGGATGGATACTGTATTAATCCTAAAATTATGCCAGTGTAGATAAAACCTGTGGGTCACTGTTTGTCAAGTGTTTTTATACTGCTACTGTACCATGAGATCAGAGCGAGTATAAACATAATTTATCATATGTTCTGGTTTTCCTTGCTTACTGTAAATCACTCTGGATTAAGAGCTAAATGCCTAAATTGTAAATTGTATATTAAATTAGTTAATATTCATAGTTCCGAAAAATACATGTGTAATTAGATAGATTTCAGTGTGGGAAAATGTTGCCCCCTAGAGGGGATTAGCTGTAGTGTAGGACAAATACAAACCTTCATAATCACACATACATGTGCCTAGTGCCTACTCAAAGTGCTTTACAATGGTCCATTCATTCATACATTGGGAGGTGAAGCGGCACACATGAAAATAATGAATAAGTCTGACTCATCAGTTATTTTCCTATATCAGTTCGCCTTGAAGTGCATTACCACGGTTATACAATGAACACTGTCACTTCACTACCTAAAAGAGAACAAAAAGAAAAACAAGACTAATACCTGCATGGCTTGAAGAGCTTGTGCATTGTTGCCATTCTATAATGTCAGTCATCTATGACCTAACGATGACATATTACTCATTTTTGTTTGACCAGTGTGGATCTTAGAATTCATCTGGCCAGCCCGTGATGTCATAATGTGTTAAATAACCTAACTCTTAACTTTGCGAGATTAGGCCTGGACACAAACTCCCTTTTGTTGCAAATCTGATTCCGAGTCTGTTTCTAACAAGTTGATTGAACTCAAGGATGGTGGGTCACTGGGTATGGAGTCTGGACTGTCTGGGACACAAGCAAATGTGTCAGATGCAGTGTTAATTTTGTCAGCAAATTCTTAAATGAAAGTCTTTTGTATGAAATTTGATTTAGTTTTAGTCGACTAAATCTACAGTTGATTTTGTTGAATAAAATGTATAGAGGTCGTTGATCGGCTATTTTCGAACCTCTCATATGTCAACATACATTAAAGACTCCATGACATTGCTAGAAATCATATTTGCTCTACCATATGATATACAGTACATTTCAATGCATACCTGACTAATGAAAGCTCATGAAATGTAAGCGACCTAGTTTATTGATCACAGCACCAATGTAGCCAGTCTGGGCCTTATACTCAGCAGAGCCTCGCTACCATTCTGCGTTTGTGTGCGTCATGTGGTCTTGGAGGTAGGTCTGGGTGGTGGACTCGACTGGTTGGGTCCGACGTATTTCAGAGGAGCATACGTTGGCTCCTCGATAACTTCCAGACCCAGATAGGGCTGCAAGGCTCGGGGAACGCGTACTGTTCCCTCTTTAGTCTGGTGAGTCTCCAGGATGGCTATGACAGTCCGGGGGACGGCGCACGCTGTGGCATTCACCGTGTGAGCATACTGCAGGCTGCCGTCCTCTCTCTCATACAGGATGTTTAGGCGTCTGCTCTGGTAGTCCGTGCAGTTGGAGGCACTGGAGATCTCTCCATAGCTGTTCCTCCCGGGCATCCAGGCTTCAATGTCATACTTCCTGTGGGCTGGAGCGCCCAGTTCCTGCGCCGGCATGTCCAACACCCTGTAGTGCAGCTCCAGAGAGGAGAATATCTCTTTTTGGAGCGAGACAAACTCCTCCAGCAGCAGAGTGCTCTCCTCTCCCGTCTCGTCTGCCGTTACTCCAAACATCTCCACCTTGTTGAAGTGATGGACCCTGAATAGTCCCCACGCTTCTCTGCCCGTATCCGTCTCTGCTCTGTAACATGTGCTGCTGCATACACTCCTGACTGGCAGGTCCTTCCAGTTCACAGCGTGGTCCATGAAGTAACCCGCCACCCCTACCTCTCCGGTTCCAGCGAGGTTGAGGTCAGGGAAGCGGGTGGGATCTAGTGAGTAGACTTGAGACAGACGAGCATTGGGCTGCATACCACAGCCCTCAAAAACGGCTCTTTTCAACATGTCTGGTACCACCATGGGGATGAAGCCCCGCCGTTGCAACGTGTCCAGGGCAAAGTTCTGTAGAGCAGTCTGTAATCTGGCCCCAGCTCCCATCAAATAGTATGACCGGTGGCCAGAGATATGGGCTAGATGCCTTTGTCTTATGACGCCCAATTTCTCACCTAGTTCTACGTGGCCTCTGGGCTTGAAGTCAAACGCTGGTTTCTCACCGACCAGCTCCACCACTCTGGCATCACTCTGCTCTCCAACTGGCACGTCAGGGTGTGTGGTGTTGGGCAATCTGAGAGCTCGTCCATAGTGTTCCCATTCCTGCTCGGTCTCCTTGGGGTAAAGTTCCTTCAGCTTGCTGCGGATGTCTCGCCCTTTCTGCCGAGCCTGGATGTACTCAGGCAGATTGGCAAGGGCTTTCTTGTCATTCTGCTGCACTAGTACCCTGACTGTGTCACTGATGGCCTCTTTCTGCCGCTCCAGCTCAGAGATGTCCCTCTTCACCGCCTGCAGCTGCTGCCACACTCGGGCCATTTCTCTGACGTCGTCCGCTCGCAGGTCGCTTTTCCTGTTCTCCACGTTGGCTATGACTTTGTCAGTGTGCTCACACACAGCTGCCATGTCCATGTCAGGTTTGCCACTGTACCCTGCCAGGATGTGTTCGTACAGACTGCTGCGGAAACCATGAGACAAGCGACGTGGGGTGCTGAACATCTCTGTCCCCTGCCTTGCGTGTCGCCTGGTCACCGGTCTGAATGCACGCAATGTTGTGGTGATACCAACCCGAGTGATCACGCTCATGCACGTCACCATGATTTCCTTGGCGTTTTTTTCCCCTCAAAAACAATAAACCAAATCCCCCAATGTCCTTTTTAACTGTGACAAAGTCACTTCAATGGGTCATAGCATAGTTGGCCGGCCTGTACTCCTCAGTGAACCCTTACCTAAACCGACCAATATGCCCGTATATGGAGATCCTAGATGTCATCATCATATTCCCATATATGGAGATCCCTGATGTCATCGTATAGGCTATGCCCATATATGGGCATGGTTATGTCTGAGTCATAGTGCCGGTCCGCGGTGGTCTGCCTGCAGACCCATTAGCCAATGGTTTAGCTGGCTAAACCATTCACACACACACACACACACACACACACACACACACACACACACACACACACACACACACACACACACACACACACACACACACACACACACACACACACACACACACACACACACACACACACACACACACACACACACACACACACACACACACACACACACACACACACACACACACACACACACACACACACACACACACACACACACGACTACGAAATGTCATGGGTTTTTCTTTGTGTGCCAAGGCAAAGTGGACACGTTATTTTCATTATTTCTGTTGACCAATGGGAAAAACCTCTCACCTGACATTGATTAAACTATCCAACCATCCATCCATCCATCTTCAACCGATTATCCGTAGTCAGGTCGCGGGGGTAACAACTCCACCAGAGAGCTCCAGATTTCCCTCTCCAGAGCAACATTAATAACTTCCTCCTGGGGGATCCCAAGGCGTCCCAAGGCCAGTGAGTCGATGTAATCCCTCCATCTCATCCTTGGTCAGCCTGGGGGTCTCCTCCCAGTGGGACGTGTCTCGAGGACCTTCCTATAGGGAGACACTCGAGAGGCATCCTAACCAGATGCCCGAACCACCTAAGCTGGCTCCTTTCCAGGCGTAGAAGCAGCAACTCTACGCCGAGTCTCTCTCGCGTGACTGAACTTCTCAACCTCTAAGGGAGATGCCAGCCACCCTTTTTTCGGCCGCTTGTATTCGCGACCTTAATCTTTCGGTCATGACCCACACTTCATGACCATAGGTGAGAGTAGGAACGAAGATTGCTCGGTAGGCAGAGCTTTGCCTTCTGCCTCAGCTCTCTTTTCGTCACAACAGTGCAGTACAGCGATTGCAATACTGCCCCTGCTGCTCCGATTCTCCAGCTGATCTCCTTCTCCGTCCTCCCCTCACTCGTGAAGACCCCTAGAAAAAAGGACTTACAGGTACAGTAGGGCATACCACAGATTGAAAGCCCATTAATTGTTCCCATAAAGATTTACGAAAGTATTTATATAATTAATTTTAAGCATGGAATCAAGCCATCCAGGCTCCTGGTGAATCATTACCATAAAGCATTTGATACGGTGTCAAAACATATTTAAAGGAGCATTCAGTGATTTGAGTGATTTGGAAAACCACCCAGTCCGCCCGGTAACAAAATGTGCACATGCACGCTCTACAGTGGGGGGAAGTGCAACAGGCCAACAGCATGTGCACCAAGGCCCGCCCCCACTCGATCATGATTGGAGGAAGGCCTCTCTCATCCTGATTGGATGAAGGCTTTGCCACCCGCCACCAAAACTGAAACTAGGGTTTTTTGACCCCAGGGGCTCACTGGGGACAGGGAGGAACTCCTTATATGGTCAGCACACTCTATAGTAGGGAGGATTATCCAGAAAAAAAGAAAAAATAAGTGATATTTAGATTAAGTCAAATCACTGAATATACCTGAATATACTTGAGGTCTGGAATAAGTATAAATATCTTGGCCATTTTATTACGGATCAAATGACAGATGACGATGATATTTACAGACAATGTCGGAAGCTGTATGCTCAAGCAAACACTATTGCCCGAAAGTTCTGTCATTGTTCCACTAAAGTGAAAGTGTCCTTGTTCAAGGCATATTGCACACCGCTTTATACTGCACACCTGTGGTCATGTTATAAAAAGTCTAGCATGCACAGGTTGCAAGTTGCATATAATGATGCCATGAGAATACTTCTTAAACAACCCAGAGGGGGCAGTGCTAGCCAGATGTTTGTCACTGCTGGAGTGAGGACTTTTAAAGCACTCCTAAGAAATCTAATGTTTAAATTTATGAAAAGGCTGGATGTGTCAACAAACAGTATCATTGTAGCGCTTTCAAGCCCCTCAGTGAGCTGTTCACGTTATACATCTAGTTTAAGGGTACACTGGCTAAAATGCCTGTATGTTCTACCTGTGGGTTAAGTTATGTAAGTTTTGTATTTGTTTTACATGCTTTTATGATTTTTTATTGCCTGTTGTATCTCTTGTATGTTACCCCGTGTATGTATCCCTATGGACCTGAGTCTGCTAATAAAGTTGAATTATTAATTAATTATACCTTTAATTATTAAATGATATACTACATTTAATACCTTTTTTGCGGTTTTCTTTTTAATTATGTTGTCTGTCTTTTTTATTTTGTATTGTATTGTATACTATATAGTCTCATGTGCTGTCATGTTGGTGTTTTGTGTTTCTTCTTGAGTGGTGCAACCACCACACAGCTATAGACAGCTATGTGTGGCTGTGTCCGAGCACGGAAATAGTGTTGTTGTTGCACAGCCTAACACAGACACACACAGGCCAGGGAGGTGGGCTTGTACAGTACAGTACAGCACCACTCACTTTAGACGGGTCTGATTTTTATTTAATACAAATGATAACAGAAATATGACAGGTAGTCTATAGGACAAGCCACAATGTAGAATGTGTTTGTTTCCTTAATATAGGACATAGTGTGTTGCCTTCTATTTGCTCACTTTGTGTTTTTGTTGGAGCTGGTGGCCAATGATTTATGAAGGGCAGGAGGACTCAGGAGGAGGTGGAGCACAGAGCAAACGGAGAGGAGAGTTTGAACTGTAGGGATTCATAGACTGACATTTATATAAATTCAGACCATATGCTGATTATTGGACCTGGAGGAAGAAGACAATTGGAAATATCGGATGGAAATTCAAGACTTGTTCACTCCTTAGAGTGCCATATTAAGGACTTAAACTAAATATACTGGGGGACAGTAGCACCGGTTAGAAATCAGCCTTTGTCGAGGACCTCCTGTAGCTCCTGTACCTGGCTTTGCCGATGTCAGTCTCAGTATGTGAATGTGTGCTGTGCCTCCTTCCATCACTGCTTCTCCTACTGCTCTCCCTGGGCCTGCGCTGGCCCACAGCACAGCTTTGGCTCTGGCTCACTGCGAGGGCTGGCGCCTGGAGGCTTTGGCTCGCCGTCTGTTGGCTTCTGGAACTCCCACAGCTAAACATAGCAGCAGAGGGAGCCTGGGATGACGGCGGCCCTGTGGGGACAACATGTGACCGATCTGGCCCCGAACAGAGCAGCACACCTCGACAACATTGGCCCCGCCGTGGCGTTGCATGCCAGCCCACCGCTCTGGCCCAACACCTGTTCCAGCACTGTGGCTCTCTGGCCCTGCCAAAGCTGGCAGCCTGGCCCCGAGGAGACCCCCACGTCCAGACACTGCGCGGGCTGCTGTGGGGGAGCTGCTGCGACGGCGAGCAGAGTCCAGTGCAGTTCAGCCGGGAGCACCTCTTAATGAGAGACGGCGGGACGGTGGCGTTGGACTGGGCCGTGGAAGCGGCCGGGAGGGAGAGCAGGGCCGAAGCCAAGAGAGAGAGGGAGCATCAGCCGGCTGGGACGAAGGCACTGGGCTGCTTCACCTCCACCCCTCCTGTCCTCATCCTCGTGCCACAGTTTTGGGGAGGGTTGACCCCCCACCTGAAGGAGCTCTGCCACCTGGCCCTGTGTCAGGGGTTCTACGCGGTGGTGTTTCACCCGCGTGGCACGGCCGGCTGCCCGCTCACCACCCCGCGACTGACCGAGTTTGGAGACCCGACCGATCTGGAGCAGGTACAGTGACTGTACAAGGGACTGTGAGCTTTTTTTTTTACAGTCGATCTACTGTGTGTACATTATTATTACACTATTATTCGTCACTGTCGGGCAGAAACCAGCAGCCAACTCCATTGGCCCCTCAAACTGTCTGCCAAAGCAGCTAACTTCAACCCCCTCTCCGCACTCATGTTGACAATATATAAAGTCACAATACCAACTTTGATGAGGCAGTATTGCTTTGTCTTAAATAAATATATAAATAAAATACATTTCCTGAAAATGTTACATTATGGAGTTACTGTAGCTGCATGGTTTCTGCCAAGTAAACCCTAGTGATCCGATCTACAAGCTCACATTGTGATCTCGTAGAATGGCTATTTTTGGCAAAGAGTTTTGGTGTAGAAGGAAAAGAACCTGACCCTGGTCAATATAAGTATATAGGGGTTTAAGTTTAAGTGGATAAAGTAACGTCAACAGGACGACTGGCATAGACCTCTGGGCACCTAGGTTGCTAATCCAGCCTGACAGCTTGTTGCAGGTTTGATTCCCGATCCCGACGACCTTTGCTGTGAGCCACTCCCCAATGCCCATCTCTCTCCCCTTTTCCTCTGCCCGTTTTCCACCAAAAGAGCTTTGGTTCTAGAACCAGTTCTGTTCTACATTCTTGGAACCATGGTGATTTTACGGAACCGGCGGCCATTTTTTGGTTCCAGTTCTGAAGCTTTAAGGGTTCTGGACCAATTCATTTTCAGTGGTAGCCTATAATATTAGGCGGGAAAAAATAACTGAACCGGTTCAACCCTGGTGGAAAAGCGACCCCATTAATCCCCTTTAACCCCCTTCCAGGCAGTGGCTTACGTGCGTAACTGTCACCCGTCCTCTGTGCTGGTGGCGGTGAGCGAGGGCTCCGGTTCGGGGGTCCTGCTGTCCTACCTAGGGGAGTGTGGCTCCGCCTCCCACCTGACGGCGGCCGCCACCATCTCGCCGGTGCTCCGGGGCCAGCTGTGGTTCCAGACGCCCATGCCTCCCGTCTACCGCTGGGGGGCGCTCATCCACAGAAAACTGCAGTTCAGCAGGTGAGGTGGTTATTGAAAACGAACGCTTCCAAACTTTAGAACAATTATCGCCTGCATGTGAACACAAACACGATGATTTGATTGGCTGAGAATAAAAAGTGAGGGCAAAAAAGTGTAGACGCCAAAAGTGATTGGCCGGAATTACATTTTGTTTTTATATATATTTTTTTTTATTTGGTTTTTAACATTTTAAAGAACAAAACATTTCGTTTCCCCACACCTTCCCCCCCCCAGCATAAATACAAATACATCATTGTCCTCTTTCTCTGTCATGTCTTTGTGCACTGCATACTCTGTTTCCTCACATGAAAGGTATTGGATAATAACAACATTTGACATTTGTGATGATTTGATTGGCTGAGCACGGAATGTGATGTATGATGATCTATGCGCCCCTAACTTCACATGAGTGTAATTTTATGCAAACAACAACTTTAGAGGTAGAAAGACTATAATTGAAGCTTTCCATACAGCTTGGAATGTTGGTGCGTTTAACGTCCTTTAACACAATCGGATGTTTGGATGTATGGGCTGTCAAGGGAGTTGTTTTTTGCCACTCAGTAGGCGAATCAACCCCTCCGAGGGCCCTGGAGCTACACCAAATCAAAAGGCACCATGTTCACGTGTGTGCATGGGATTCGCTTGTGCATAACACAATCAAGAACGACACTTTTGCGTTTGCGCGCCCAGTGAATGAACGTGCGTGCGTTCAGTGCACTGCTAGCACTATTGCCACTGCTCCCGTAGTTATAAGGCTGCACCCCGACGCTGGATCTGCTATTTTGAGTCTCCTCCCAGTGCAGATTGGTTAAGAAACTGTTGTCAAAAACCAAAAACACTAGTTCCTGTGTTGCGTTACATTGACATTGGTTACCTATGAATACGGTTTCGACGGAAGCAACAGCTGTACCTATTTGAAATAGTCTCGCACAGGGCCCTGCAAGCCGTGGTCCCTGGAGCTTAAGTTCCATTGTTAATCCGGGCCTACTTCCAGGTACGATGATGTCACGTGCATAGCCTCTATTTAAAATTAAACACTATTCACCCATATCTTCTCAGGTATGCGACCTCCTTCAGTGCAGCTGTGGACGTGGATCGTATCCTCCGCTCTTCCTCCCTCAGAGACTATGAGGAGGCTCTGTTCTGCTCCTCCACCTCCACCCAGCCTCGGCAGACGACACCAAGACCTCCTACACCAGGCCCTCCGACCGGCTCACCCGGCCCTCCTACAGGCTCACCCGGCCCTCCTACAGGCTCACCCGGCCCTCCTACATGCTCACCCGGCCCTCCTACAGGCTCACCCGGCCCTCCTACAGGCTCACCCGGCCCTCCGACGGGCTCACCCGGCCCTCCGACAGGCTCACCCGGCCCTCCGACAGGCTCACCCGGGCCTCCGACAGGCTCACCCGGCCCTCCTTCAGGCAGGAGATCCGGGGTGACTTCTCCCCCAAGAGGAGTCACCACGGGGCCCTCGGAGGTCTGGGCACTGGGGGAGAGGGCTTACCCCGCCAAGGACTGGGACGGCTACTGGGAAAGGAACGAGCCTCTGAGAGACGCAGACGAGGTGGCGGTCCCCGTGCTCTGCATACGCAGCCGCGACGACCCGCTCTTGCCCCCCGCCTCCACCACGCCGCTCCCGCTATTCCACAGCAACCCTTATTTCCTGCTGGTGACGACGGAAACGGGGGGGCACTGCGGGTTCGCACGGGACGAGTGGGGCGGCACACAGGGAGGGCCAGAGAAAGCCACGACACGCAACTGGAGTCACGCTGCCATACTGGAGTACTTCAGACTGGTGGCCGACTTCCTGAAGGAGGAGAGAAGGGGGGGTGTGAGGGGGCATGGGGGCCAGGGGAGGAGCAGGCCTGGCACCGTGCTGCCCCCTCGCCGGAGGAGAGGCAACGTGGTGCGGAGGACAAGAACACAGACGCAACAAATCTTTGAGGAAGAGGAAAGTGGGGAGTTCACGTGGAGGCGAAGCTACACACGCTGAGCAAGGTGGCGGATTCGAATGAAAATCCGAATGAAAATACTCATCACTCTAATGCAATCAAGCAGGCTGGAGCCTGCTGGCTGCGATTAGTAGATTGTCCGACAACGGACATCCTAACGGACAACACGACCCACGTTGGTCGCGTTGTCCCGACTATTAATAACCCTAACCATAACCTCAGTCTTAACAGACCACGTAAGCCCCCTAACCTCATATCAGTCTTAACTGGCCACGTAAGTCAGTTTCACGATTTTTTTCGCTTCGTCGGCAGTAATTTCACTTCTGTTTCCTAATCACAGCCAGTAGGCTCCAGGCGAGCCTGCCGGCTCGATTGCATTCGAGTGATAACATATCAGTTGATAACATTTGACGCGGTTGTAGCGAGGAAGATGGGATAGGGATTCTTGGGGAGGAAGTGTGGGTTCTCTTCAATTCATGATATGCATTGCTTCCTCATCTCCTCTGAACATAATAAAGAATAGTAGTGTTTCTGTCAGAAGACCAAAAGGAGGAGTTACACAAAGTAAACAGTCTATACCAACACTGGTTTCCAGCTGGACTTTATACTGGCCAAAGGTCTTTCTACCAATATACTCCATTGATGTATTTCTATTTCCTTTTGTAGCCTGCTCTGTGGTTACTCTATAAGGAATAGAGTAACCACTTGAACCAGCTTGGTATTCTGTTAATTTCAAAACATTTTAAAATTTAAAATGTGTGAATTCCCCTTATCGGTCTGTGGCCTCAGCCTGATCTCACAGAAATACTTAAATACAGAATTGCATATGCAGTGTCATATGTACGGATTATTGGCTTTTCTAGTCGTGTATTCTCCGCATTTCTGTGAGATCGGGTTGGTGGCCTAACACATATCAATTTGGGTTTCCCTGACATGACAATATTTGAGAACGGCTGGTCTCTCACGCACGCACGCAAGCAAAAGAAAGAACCAGAAAATTACTAAAATTACTTTATTACAGTTGATTCTTTATCCAGTAGCCCTCTTCCAACAAAAAATAGTAATTACAAACAAAATATTACATTTAACCCCTAAACATTTTGTTTCTGAATTTCTTTTATACATTTAAATCACTCTTA
Organism: Electrona antarctica; assembly: GCF_951216825.1. Lineage (NCBI taxonomy): Eukaryota > Metazoa > Chordata > Actinopteri > Myctophiformes > Myctophidae > Electrona > Electrona antarctica. The sequence continues at coordinate 17,315,703 of NC_136789.1, read as the reverse complement.
TATTCTGTAATATGTCTTGACATTCAGTTTGTTTTTCTTTTTTGCACAATCTATACATTTTTTTTTCTTGTTTTTCTTTTTAATAGATGTTAATAATACAGGTCTCCGGGACTGGAGAGTAGAATCCAACAGTAAAGATCCACCAATGACAGGAAGAAAGGAATACTGACTGACAGACTGTACAGAGACATACAACTCACTGACCAGCCAAAGACAGTGAAGCCCCTTGTTGGGGATATATGGCTAATCACAGTAGACTCACACCTCCTTTATCCTCCGTTGTACCACGGCCTCACTCGCAGAATATCGTTGCCATCGGGCTGAAACCATGCATCTCCATATTTATTTTTACAGCATTTTCCATACAATGTCGATTTTTGATTTGTGTGTGTGTCTCTCTATGTGCTTGCAACTAAATATTAACAACATTCGATCAATTGGAGCAATTTCCTGAAAAGTAACCGTTTTTGGACATACAAAGCCGATACACAAGCACACAAGGTGTCACGACGGAGGCGACACGTTTCGTGAGCTTCTATAATCTATATCGTCCGTTGGGTGGAAAGAAGCTCACATGTCCTAACGTCCAAAACTGTTACTTTTCAGCATTGAAATGAAAAGATCTAAAAGCTCGAAACTTTGCCTTTGTGTGACGCTGTTGTATGATCGAGTAGGGCATTAATGTATGGCGCACACACACACACACACAAATCACAAAGTGTAAAATATGGAGATAGGTTTCTGCCCAACAGTGTCGATATTGAGCCATTTCCAGCGAGAGACACTGTCGTACGACCAAGTAAAAACCAGGCTTTAATATTCTCCTCTGGACAACCACGTGTGCAATCGAAACGTACACTAGCTCCATCCCCAAGACAGAAAGCTAGACCCTCCTAAGACTTGTTGGAGGACACCATTATTGTGTGTCTCTCTTCCTCATCTGGCCCTCTCTACACAGTAACATGCTGAGTGTTAATGTCAGTCTAGTGTTTGTGCACAAATGGAACCAAATGGATTTGTACACTCTCAAGAGTTACTCCTTTTTGTTTTGTACACAGTTACAAAGGGTCCATTTGGTTCCATGCGCACACTCACAGCGTTCATATTAACACTGAAGATTTGACTGTGTACATTGCATCGTTAAAATGACTATTTCCGCCATTTAAAAAAAAAAGGAAATAAAACTGGCGTTAAAACGAAACAATAAAAAACTAAATGATTGGGAGCGATGACATCCTGGTTGAAGAGTTCAAAGTTGGGACATTTTAATGTGTATATGTGTGTGTGTGTGGGGGGGGGCAGACACAACAGATAGTGGGGTACTGTGAGAATGCAGCAGTTATAACAGGAGAGTGTAAATGTTTGTCAAAGAAAAGTCCAAACTACTTCAGAGGCCCCCAACAGACCCTGTGAGTAACTCACTCCAGAACCAGATGCTGGCTACATTTTCACCGTCTGGTTTTGCGGCGGTATTTGAAAATTACTCTTTTCCATCCCGTCTTTGTTCGTGAGTCTAAAGTTGGCAGCATACTTTTCTTTTCAGCTCAATGGAAGCAGTCAAGGAATTTGCGAATACAATTGTTTTATCCTCGATGTGGCTCCGCCTGGGAGAGGTGAACGTTTAGACCCCGCCCACTTGTGTACAGTGCTAAAACGGTGATTTGCCACCTGGTTTGTGATAAAAAAACGAAATGAACACCTCGGAATCTCTGTCACACATAAATGTCCGTAATGGGGGGTGGGGGTCGGGGGGTGCAGTGAGGTTTTGCTAGTTCGGAATTGTTGGAGGTGCAAGAACTTCCGAAACAAACTTGTTCTTAAAATCTCGCTGAACGTCGTTTCCACAAAGAGTATGCCGAGCCTTTTAAAGGGACACTTCACCCTTTTTGCAAAAAAGTATGTTAATGACGTTTAGAAGATTTAGAACACTTTCCTGGGGGTCTTTATGTGTGTAATATGTGGTTTTAAATATTTTAGATTTTAGCAGTGAGCCCAGTGTATATGATGACACTGGGCTCACTTACTTCCTGGACTACATGTTGTCTCAGTAAGACAGCCCTCCCAATATCCACAAGGCATTATGGGAATTGTAGTCCAGGAAGGAAGTGAGCCCAGTGTCCATGACATCATAGAAACTGGGCTCACTGCTAAAATCTAAAAATCACATATTACACAAATAAAGACCCCCCGGAAAGTATTCTAAATCTTCTAAACGTCATTAACATATATGTTTTTGCAAAAAGGGTGAAGTGTCCCTTTAACTGATTCATTACACGCATCATTTTAAGATAACTTTAACCTCATCAATCATGAAACTGTTATTTCCTGGTTTGACCCAACAAATCATTTTAAACTGTCCTTTTACGATGGGAGATTTACCGCTTAATAACAATCGCTCTAAAACTGTACAGTGAAAACGCAGCCCCAGAAAATGTCAACGTTGTTTTGTTCCTCGTCTAAGCACTGCTATAAACCATGTCATCGTGTCCACATCACAATCAATTCAATCTCTCCCATTTGTCAATTTATTACACTTCCATATTTTTTTCCTCAAATCCTAAATGTACAATATAAACACGGATCCCTGTACATTCCACCTTTGAAAATCACAATGTATAATCTCCACAGTCTATATACCCTCTGCCTTTATATCTCTGTTTTATGGTAGCCTTTCTTATGAAATAAAAAAGGACATATATATACTTATATATGCATTTATATATATTTTTTTATTCTTTTCTTTCACCTGGTTGAAGTGTTCTTCCCAAGTTAGGAAGGTAGGCGGGAGAAGGGGTGGTGGTGGGGGGGGTGAGACAGAGTGGGCTGCCAGACACGGGGGGAGGCTGCAGAGGCATGGCGGGGGAGATCGCAGCATCACCGCTCCCCAGTCCATCGGCCACAACAGGACACTCGCCAACGACAAACCACTTGTGCATGTATTGAAACTAGGTGCAATGTGAATGGAATGTGCCGGATTTATACTCCCGTCGCGCACCGAAAGCAGCCTGTCTACAAACTCACAGCGCTAATTAATTTGTATCATCTCTGATTCTGAAATATAACACTTCACTGTTACGTCCCTTCTCTCCTCTGATTAAAACGTCCCTTTCTCATTTGCCCCACGATATTCAACTGCCTGGTGTTGCAGGGGTATTGGGACTGCGGACCAGAGCTCAAATGATGAGAAAGGTTGCCATGCGTGTGTGTGTGTGTCAAGTTGAATATAAAGCTTGATGTGCATTTAAGCAGAATGGTGCAAGAATGCATCTGCCAGAGTTCCACTTGAGTCGACGCTCTCAGGGTAAAACGACAGGGTGGGGCTAGAATTATCCCAGGGATTTTCCTACTGCATAGATTTTCATCGATCAAGACACGCCATACTGTATTTCACTGGTAATTACAACTGGCAAAGGTCAAGGTCAAATTAAAATGGTTCAAATTCAAATAATGAATGGGTTAAATGCTGCCGAGAACCCATGGTGGATGAGCAGAGTGGGCATAGCGTGCCTCATTCATTGGCTATGGGTACATGTGGATGGAAGGCAAGGGGCCTGTGGATGCCCAAATACAACTCAAAAACACCTGAGTACACATAATATGAATTAAACGGAAACACTCCTGAAATCCACCCATCTGTAACCCACCTTTACACACATACTGTACATTTGGCCACACTATCATGTTTCAGAAATACTGGAGGCTCTCAGGTCGACGCAGATGGGCACGGTTCCTGCCCACCACTGGAGGCTCTCCGGTCGACGCAGATGGGCACGGTTCCTGCCCACCACTGCGAAGACCAGAGGTTTTACTCCTCCGCGGTGCATTCGGCTTGGCCAATTGTGTTTCAAACACACACACACTTGGCCGGGTTCGGGCGCAGGAAGCCGGGCAGGGAGGGCGTTCTCTGTCACTGCACATGCGTTACGCCCTCCCAGTGAAACTAGTCACTGTCAGGTTAAAAGAAGCGACTGGCAACTTCATACTGGAGGAGACACGTGGCCGTATATAACCTCCCATCTGACAAACTGTACGGCTTGGCAGTGACTACACAAGAACGGACAATTGGGAATTGTCATAAATTGGAAGAAAAAGGAGGGAAAAAAGTTTCAGAAATACTTCTGAAATCAGCTTAATGAAATTGGCATACCGGTTCATTAGACAATGACCAAAGGAGTCTATCTGTCCTTGCTTTTGGCGTCTTTAAGAGCCATACATACAAGAAATACGTCCCACAGTGCCCCCATAATAATAAATACTCTAAACGGTTGAGTAGTCATAATCTTAGCACATCCTCTCATCTTTCCATTTACTTTCTAACATCACCTCTTGCAACCATTCTGAAATCACTCTTTTTCCGTCTTTAATTAAAACTCCTGCTTCAACTCTTCTAAAAGCCTTCTACTGCACAGCAAAAAATCATCTCATGGTGCCTGCTGGCCTAGCGGTCCAGGCGCCTGCCACATATAGGCTCTGGCCTGACAGCGCGTTGTGTGTTCGAGTCCCGTTCATGATGACCTTTGTCTCTCCCTCCCTCTTTCCTGTCCTGTAGTCCTTAAAGTAAACCAAACAAAACAAACCAGGCTGTGGGACGGATTTTGGCCATGGGAAACAAACAACCTACAACAAAGTTCACTCCTCAGTTCTTGCTATTGGCACTGGGACTGTCTTCAAAATATGGAGAAGTACATTTGGGTCTGTGGCAACTGAAAACTATATTTGAGTCTATGGCAACTGAAAACTAGTGCGGCAAATACCCAAAGACACAAAATAACACTATTTAGGCTACAGTAAAAAAATAAACGGTGGCATTACCTTATTATGACTCCTATCCATTATAGAGTAGCCTTAGGGCCTTTGGGCTTCCACAGTCCCCTGCTAAGCGGCACATCAAAGGAAATCAAGATCGAGATGAGACGGGGCAGTTCGAGCACTGTGCCGTATGTTTTAAATGCATCGACGCAAGCAAAAGGAACTGCGTGGAATGCATGCGTAGTGGCGTGCATGTGTGCATGACCAGTGTCATCTTGGTCATGTGTGCATGACCAGTGTCATCTTGTTGGACAAGACATAGTCTAAATAAGTGGTTCTCAAACGTTTTAATTTCAAGGACCCCCCCCCCCCTGCACACTCTGAGAGTGTACAAACGGAACCAAGTGGACCCTTAAGGAACCCACACTTTGTGTGCACTTTCGTACACTCTCAAGACTAACAGACCTGTAAGGTTCCATTTAGAACCCCCTCAAGGAACCCAATGCGGTCCCTGGACCCCCACTTCTGCGCACCACCGCCGGCCTAAAATCTACGCCAAGTGTTGTGTTCCGTTTAAGAGTATGTGTGTGTGTGTGTCTGGTCTAGGTGTAGGACAGATGGGATCCGTTGGAGATCTGGGAGGTGATGCTGGCGCTCCTGCTCATCCCCTGCTCGCTCCTCCCCCCCGACGGCGTCCTCCTCATGGCCTGCGGGCTGTTCCTCACCCCTCCTCCCCCGGCACCTCCTCCCGCACCCCCCCCGCTCCCCCTCTGACCGTGGTGGTGGTGGAGGCTCCAGGGCGGAGGGCCCCCCGCCAACATGGGGTGGCCCCAGGGCTGCTGCTGCTGCTGCTGCTGAGGGGAGCCGCTGGAACTGCCCGGGTGGTGGAGGTGATGGTGGCCTCCTCCTCCTCCTGCTCCTCCTCCGGACCAGTGGCTTCCTCCTCCGCCTTGAGCACCTCCTCCCTGACCTATAGTGTTGATTTGGAATGAAAAAAACCGCAATTTAGTCTTTTGATTGAAATTGAATTTAGTTTTAGTCACATTTTGGTCGTCTGAAATGTTCTGGTGTTAGTCTGGATAACATAAGATTTTATATAATTTGGTGGGCCTTGATGTTGTCGAAATGACAACAACAACATGTTTTTACAGTTTGTTGCATGCTGAAAATAGCCAATTGTAGATCTGCTATTTTCAGTTCTTTTCATTCTACTAGATCTTTTCTCCACTAGTCCCTCCTTAACATTTGAGTCTAGTTTTTAATTTGTTGACGACATTGTCGTATATTTTAGTCTTAGTTTTATTCATCGTAGCCGAGTCTACGTCAGTGAAAAAAAGATAGTGGACGTCTGGACGAACATTTTGGGTCATAGTTTTAGTCTGCCCTGACCTCCTGCTCCTCCTCCTCCCACCCAGCCGCCCTGGGAGGAGTCGTGGGGGTTGAGGTTGGACAGGATCATGTTGCTGAAGCCCAGCCTCATGGACTCCGAGTCGAAGGCCTCGATCTCGCGGGCCTGTCGCTCCAGCAGCGAGCGGATCCGCTCCAGGCGCTCGTTCTGCAGCGTCAGCATCTCCTCCTCGATCTGGTGTAGGGAGAAAGAAGAAGTAAAACATCAATCTACAATCTCACAACAACCTGATTGCTTTTTTTTTGCAGTTTATTTTTTTTAAATAAAGAAAATATGAACAAATACATTTCTCCCCTCAACATTTATTATTTGAATGAACTATATTTTAAATAATTGCTTGCCTTACATTGATTAGTTTAACTAAGTGTGACCCCTGCAGTTATCAGCAGGAAATGTTTTTCATGTGATCAATGTGTCATGTGGTGTTCCGGGTACCCCCAAAACCAATGCTGACCCCCGTTATTTAGCGAACAGCGCCAACCAGAGGAAAAAAAATAAAATCCTTTGGTAACTCGTGTCGCGCATGCACACGCGTTGCCCTGAGCCCCACCTTCTGCTCGAGCAGCGCTCTCCGCAGCGACACCCTCTGCTCCAGGTCCCTCCTCTCCTTGTCCTGCTGCGCGTCCGTCTGCATCTTGATCTTGCTCTGGTAGGCGTTGAGCAGCTCCAGCTCCTGCTGCAGCTGCATGCGCAGCACCTGGCACTCTGCCTCCTGCGCCTCGTCAAGCCGCAGCTGAGAGAGACATACTGGAATTAGATACTGTAATAGTGCACCAATGTTTCCCAAACAACGGGTCGGGACCCATTTGTGGGTCACGGAACAATTTTGTTCCCAAAAATCACACCTGTGTGAAGTGAGTGGTGCAACTCCGTGTGGGGACCCCCCACACGTTGTGAGCTTGTAGATCTGCTATTTTCACTAGTTTGGGTCCCGGGCAAACATCTAATTTCTCTTTTGCGTCACGGGCGAAAAGGTTTGGGAACCACTGCTGTAATGCACAACTGTCGTCACATTGGCAATAGGGAAACATGCCAATAAAAGGCAAGCACAATGAATACAAATAACATTCCAATTATATGATGGATGGATAGGGTCTGGGATAAGTAAGGGATAAACCACACATAGGTGTATGCAATGAAAACCATTTCCATTCCATTGGAATTACATGGTAAATGTAATAACACATCAACATTATTCTTGCAGCTAAGCTATACCTTATTACATTCTCCACACTGCTGTGTTGCGTGATGGAATCAAAGGTTTGTGGACTTTGTGGACAATTTAGCTAAACTAAAAAGAGGATTTTACAGTGCAGTGACTCCCTCTGTCCAACAGGTGGTGTCTCATCCCTTCTAGTAGGGTTGGGTGATGGGACTTAAAATGTATATCAAGAGAATCATTTTAAACCTTTGGCTATATATCTTTTTTAAATTAAGTACAAAGTGAAAAATTGCAGATTTACAAGTATATCTGATCACTAATAAAAACAACTGCTTCTCTATTATTCGATTAACCTACATCGGCAAGATTAAGATTGGGTTATTGTTTCTAAATATGGGCTTGGATATACTTTCAGTCACGCGCCTGGCCCTGTCCTCTCTAGCAGTGTTCATTTTGATTTAGTTGTAGTCATAGTCTTTTGAATAAAATTTCACTTAGTTTTGGTCATATTTTTTGTCATCTGAAACGTTTTAGTTTTAGACTAGTTTTAGTCGACTAAATATCATAAAATTTTAGTCGACTAAATCTACAATTGATTTTGTCGACAAAAAAATATTTTAAGGGCCTTGAGGATGTCGTAATGTGCTGATATGCAAATCTTTGAAGATATATTCTCTCCCGAATGTTTTTAAGTCATATCTTTGCTTCTGGGCGGGGGGTCCCTGGAACAACATATTTGGGGAAAATACAGATAATTCTGGGGGTCCTTGACCCCTTGACATGAAAAGCTCTCCAGGTACTCACGGCCTGCGTGGAGAGCATGTCGTTGATGGAGTGGTCGTACTGCTCCGCCAGGATGGCCAGCTTGCGCGTCTGCTCCTCCTTGAGCCTCTTCAGCACGGCCTTGTGCTCCGCCTTGGGCGTAGTCTCCAGCAGGTGGTTCCTGAGGGCCTTGTACTGCCGCGTTTGCGTCTTGCACGTGTCCTGGAACTGCTTCTTGATCGCCATCTCCTTGCACTGCATGGGGGGGTGAGGATGATGGTTGAATGAGCGATGTGGAGGTACTGTACGTGTATGTTTGTGTAACAGCAAAGGGAAAGCTACCCGACGCATTGGAAAGAAGCAACGCAAAATCAGAGAAAACTAAATGCTATTTGGCCCTAAAGAGAGAATACACCGTGGCAGAATACCACTGTGACCGACCCAAAACAAAGACAAATCTTGACTAGGTAGTAGGTACAGACTTTAACTAATGACAAAAAACTCCCATATCTGCTGGGTGAAGTAGCCTACAACAATGAGCACCTTAAAGACTACTAATCATTCACTGTTATGCATCAAGTGACCTCGGGACATAGACATTGATTTTGTAGATATTCAACTGTTTAGAGTAGACTGATGATAGATATGATCCTAGATTACCTTCCCTCGTCTTTTCCTTGCTTACTGTGTTTTCCTTGCTTACTGTAAATCCCTCTGGATTAAGAGCGTCTGCTAAATGGCAAAATTCTGAATTGTAGAAACACTAGACATAAGACATAAACACAGAGCACTTACCTTTAAACGCTTTAGAAAAACAACCATTTGTGCACAACCTTGCAAAAGCTTATCCCATTCTCAAGCTAACCTTTCTTATGCGGCAGTAAATGCACAATATTAACCCTGGGTTGCAATGTAACAGTTCTGTGTGTGTGTGTGTGTGTGTGTGTGTGTGTGACCCCCAAATATATATCAATTTGGGGGTCATTGGGCCGAAAACATTTGAGAACTATGACAGTCCTACCTTGAGGCTCTTGGGCTGCTGTCGGACCTCCATGACGTGCTTGCGTCTCAGCTCCCGCTCCCTCCTCTTGTTGTACTCCATCTGGTTGGTGAGCTCCGTGGTGTGCTGCGTGCGGATCAGCTCCGCCCGAGCCTTCTGGATGGTCCCCAGGTGCCGGAACTCCAGCTCCTGCATGGACTCATGGTGCCGGAGCAGCATGGCGTGCTCCAGATCCTTCTGGGTCTGACGCTTGTTCAGCTCCTTGAAAAAAAAATAAACACACACGACAACAACACGTCAAGAACAAGGATCGGGAATGGAAGTTGGCGAGGTGTGAGTGCTCGTACAACGCCATGGTTGAATTTAACCCATTAAAAAAAAAGATCAATTTGACACTTCTTTAAATATTTGTACATTTAAAAACTGTGTACATTGGTGACTATAGTCTAGCATTCTAGCTGATCTTGAGGCCTACAAAAATGGAAAAAAGCAGTTTTGTTTCTCTCTTTCTTATCAACAAGTACCAACATTGCCAACTAGTGGATTTCCTAGTCGACTAGTTGCTTAAAGCCCTGTGAGTGTTAGTGTGTGTGTACGTGCGTGCGTGAGAGTACTGTACCTCTCGCGCCAGGTCCTGCTCCACATTGTGCCTTGCTATGAGGATCCTGCGTTTGAAGCGTCTACACTCCAGATCCAGATACTGTCTCTGCCTCCTCAGGAGGTTCGCCTCCTCCTCTGCCTACCATACCAAGCACACATCATTAGACCTAGAATGTCTACATTCTATACATAATGTACTTTCACAGGGCGGGGGAATCCACCACCGACCTAAGATCTAAAGTGGTACAAGGAAGGATTCCAGACTTATTCATTTATTTTCATATAGAGTAGCCAATTAGAATTATTTTGTACCGCTTTTACATCTCTCCAATGTAAGTCGTTATTCCCCCCAACGGGAGGAGGTACCGAGGTAGAGCCTCCATCCTACTCCCCCCGCCCAACACTCCCCATTGCCAGGTGCCGCCCCCCAGCCCGTAGGAGAATTTGTACTGTGTAGTGACAAATATCAACCTCTGGCCCGGCGTTCTGCGACAAACCACTAAACGGGGCTGTCGCGGGGAAAGAGTTAAATGAAGTGAATGTGAAGTGAAGGGAACGCAGTGCTAACCTGGAAGTGTTGGATGTTCTCCTTCTGCTTGGACAACCATTCCTGCTTCTCTTTCTTTGGGGTGGACTGATTCTCGCTCAGCTCCTGGCCAACGTGTGTGCACATTTGAAATGACAACGCTTTAGAAGAAAATCAACTGTGTGTACGCAGAGTAGGACCAACTGACATACTGTGGCTACATGATATCAGATACACTAGTGTTATGGACCTTTTCACAGATTATATACTGATATGTCAAGTACAACAATTTTTATTTTGGCACCATTGGCTCTTATTTACCCATCCTATAACTACTAGTAGGAGCAGTGAGCATCCGTTGGTTATTCAGGGAGCAGTTTAGGGGTTCAGTGTCTTGCTCAGGGACACTTGGACACATTAGAGGCTTGGAATCAAACCCGGGACCTTCAGTTTCCCAGGTGGGCTCTCGAACCATTCAGCAATGGCTGCCCGCAGAAGTTGTGCATTTGTGTTTGGTGTACCTCTTTGAGCTGCTCCTTGCGTAGTTTGTACTCGCGTTTCTGTGACTCCAGGAAGCTACTGAGCTCTTTCTTCTGCTGCACCTGGATGTGCTGTTGGAATTTCTTCTCGTCATTGTTAAATGTCTTCAGCTGGATGAAACACAGGTGAAAAGTAGGAAACATTATGCAGTGTTGTCAGAGATAATACAAGTGATGACTGCTGTAGTTTATGGTAAGACACCAATTTACCAATTTTACACTTCGATTTAACCACAAAGTAAACCCTACACTGCAGTATATTGTTGGTTGTACGTCAAACAGCGAATATAGCCACAACGTGTTGTGAAGAGACGAGTGTGAGATAACTGGTTTAAATACTTGAAGGTGTATCTTTATAAACTAAAGATAGTGTCGGCCTCATGTCGACATGATATTGTTATTGACATGTTATTTTTGGCTGCTTTGCCATTTCACATAATCCACACTATCTTTTTGGAAAATCACATTGTGAGGCTTTATTTAACTTTTTTGTTTTACTATTTCACAGTCGCACTCCCAAGTGTTTTGGTAGAGGTTAGCACAATGTTTAACTTATTCTTCCGTTTACCACTGCAGTCCGCAACTTTCTGCCACAAATGTAAGTAAATTGCCACTTTGCCCCCGTAACACTATGTGTTACATATATTTACGGGAAGAAAGATACCAGCCACCAGTTAAATGCTGTTAAGTCTTAATACTGTACCGGGCACTTTTCAACCATCTATTCTCAGTGAATGTGGCCAGTTGAAAAGTAAAAATACTACATACTATTTTAGTCTAGTTTATCTGCATCTACTGTACTGTATGTACGTACATCTTTCTCCATGGCAGCTTGGTGTTTCTTCAGCAGTTTTTCCATCTCTTGTGTGAAAGTGTTCCTCTGGCTCTCCAGTTCCTTGTCCAGTCGTAACCTGTGCTCGTCCATTTCAGCTTTCAGCTTGTTCTCCAGTGCCATCAGGTGCTGAGTGCAGAGCAACACAAAAAAAATCATTCACAAAGCTCTTTGTACATTTCCTAGTATATTTTAGTGTAGATACAATTTTAAACCAGTAAGACTTGAGGTCGATTGACTCGATTCTAACAAATGCCTCTTAAATCAGTAGTCCTCACATTTTCAAGATTTTTCAAAATATTTCAAACTAGCAGATGTACGGGACGCGCTGTGAGGTAAAATGACACATAATGCTTTCATGCTTTTAAACAATTGACTGCCACAGGGTGGCGGTAGAGGCCAGTTAGCTGTGCCACACAGATGGGGCAGATTTCCATGTTTTCACATTCGGGTTCCTCACTCGCAGACCTCCTTGTTTATTGCGTTTTTTCAACATAACATAACATAACAGGGATAACTGGAAACTGGTAATTATTTCAGTATAAGCCAAGAAAGGATCACATATATCATGGCATTTATTAACAGAGCCTTTCATTGTATATCTAATTTTCTCGAGCTGTAAATTATTATCCATTGTGTATGGGAGGGCGGGGTTGGTGATTTTGAAGTATTAGGTGTCTTGCCAATAGTGTTACAAAGGCTATCAGATCTGCTTGAGATCTAGACAGGTGCAGTTGAGAAATGCCAAACAGCCAAACAGAAAAATAAGCTGATTGAATGGGTTAAAACAAAGTTGTCCACACAAGTAAAACAGGTACACTGGTACACAGGCACTGGTATACATATTACTGTATTTATAAATAACAAAAACTGAAGTGGTGAAGTTTCAGGATATAACTTCAATGAGGCAATTAGCTGTGGGATGAAGGGGCCTTTTAATAAATCCTTTGTGGTTCACTTTTGAACATCGCACACACTGCAGACAGTTGTCTGTGTCATGCAGTGATGTAAATAGGTTTTCAAAGTAATGGGTCACGGGACCCAGGGGTGGTCTTTTAGATGGGTCCCAGGGACATTTTATGAGTCCTACTTCAACGACGTTAGAGTACAGTACTGAGTACAGTATTGCATCCCAGGACCCCCGGAGGGTGACATGATTGCATCCTTTCTCAATTTAGTGAGTTTAAGGATGCAGGCTATTTGCATCACTGGTCATGCCAAATCATTTCAAAAAGGCATGCTTCCTGCCAGGACCGTCAATGGGGCATCTGTATTACAACGCTAAAAGTATAATGAGGTTTTAACCTCCTCAGAAGATGAGATGACCCATTTTCACCATAGTCTTAAATCTACATTTTGTATTACTACATCCCATTACCTTCTGGTGCTGACGCCTCATGCGTTTGTAGCCTGACATCTGCTCTCGCAGCTCAGAGTCCTGCTCATGTTCCTGCATCTCACGAGTCACCTGCACACACACACACACACACACACACACACACACACACACACACACACACACACACACACACACACACACACACACACACACACACACACACACAGGACAGGACAGCCGTCAACTACCCATTGTATAAATACTACATGTCAATAAAAGTAAGCAAGCCGCCTTGAGAACCAGTTGTACCATTTTTTATTGTTACTGATAAATGTGGTCAGTATCCAGTAATGAATTTAGCATAAAAACGTGCAACCTGAAAGTTAAATATATAAAACACTTCGGTGTACTTTACTTTGTAACGGAGTAGTTCTATATTGCATTATTGATCATTTTACTTTTACTTAAGTAAATCAACCGAGTACTTTTTCCACCACCGAGTGGGGGACCCACATGTGCTGGACTTTATGCGTGTGTTGTTCTTCTCACCAGTGATGCTGTGCGTATGGTGGCAAAGTGCTCTCTGTTGCGGTAGTGCTTGCGGGGGCCCTGGACCGGAGCGGCCTGGGGCTCTGTGGGGGCGCTGGCCTCTCCTTCCTCCGACGGCCTCTCCTCCTCCTCCTGGGGACACACACAGCCCAGATCAACTCATCAGTAATGGGGGGGGGTTGTAGAGGGTCACATGTCAGAGTGACACTAGTCTCTCGCAGCCAGACAACTATTCCACAATCCACAAATGCTATATAGAGTCTGGAACTAGGCCTCCCGAAATCTGAGCAAGGAAGCTGGCATTTCCGTTCACAAAAATATATTTTAAAATATCTTTTAAAAAAAAGATTATATCCATTTCTGCTAAGCAGCAAGCTAAATATGCTATAGATGATACATTATATTAGGATAAATTATGTGACTGTAAAGACAAAACGGAAGTGGGGAGGAGGCTTTACTTCCGCTTTATCGCTTACTCATGATCAGAGCTTCCGTGCTCCAGACTACATGACTTACTCATGATCAGAGCTTCCGTGCTCCAGACTACATGACACTTACTCATGATCAGAGCTTCCGTGCTCCAGACTACATGACTTACTCATGATCAGAGCTTCCGTGCTCCAGACTACATGACTTACTCATGATCAGAGCTTCCGTGCTCCAGACTACATGACTTACTCATGATCAGAGCTTCCGTGCTCCAGACTACATGACTTACTCATGATCAGAGCTTCCGTGCTCCAGACTACATGACTTACTCATGATCAGAGCTTCCGTGCTCCAGACTACATGACTTACTCATGATCAGAGCTTCCGTGCTCCAGACTACATGCTTACTCATGATCAGAGCTTCCGTGCTCCAGACTACATGACTTACTCATGATCAGAGCTTCCGTGCTCCAGACTACATGACGGAAGCATCATGATCAGAGCTTCCGTGCTCCAGACTACATGACGGAAGCATCATGATCAGAGCTTCCGTGCTCCAGACTACATGACGGAAGCATCATGATCAGAGCTTCCGTGCTCCAGACTACATGACGGAAGCATTACTCATGATCAGAGCTTCCCTGCTCCAGACTACATGACGGAAGCATTACTCATGATCAGAGCTTCCGTGCTCCAGACTACATGACGGAAGCATTGTAAAGTTACCGGAGGCAACAGTCTGGCCAGACGAGACTAGAGTGACACTGATAAAAAGAGAAACATTCTGTATTGTAGAATTCGCTTAATTGTGGGTATTACTGTAGGGCTGTACCGACTGGAATTGTTAGAATCAGATTCAGGCTTTTAATGTGAATATTGGACTATTTGCTTTATATAATAAATACATTTATATAATTTTATATAATAAAAAATGTAGTTTGGTAAAATGGTACATTTGCAGGCGTTTCAGTGCTGATTTAGACTGACAGATTTCTACGTCAACTGCAAGAGCAATATATATATATTTTTGAAGCATGAAAATCAAAAAAATGTTTTTAAGACAACACCTGGTTTCGACGCCTACCGGTTTGAGGTGTATGACGGAGCTGTTGGACATGACGGTGTGGTCCCCGTCCATCAGGCCCAGCTCGCTGCGGCTGTCCTGGGACGCCTCGTTCAGGCTGTTGACGGAGCTGCTCTGGGAGCTGGCGCTGATGGACATGCTGGGTATGGACTGGTTACTGCCCACGCTGTTCACTGTGCCGCTACGCCCACCTCCGCCCTGCTCCGACTCCTACGGCAAGACACGTGCAGACAGAGATAGACAGACACACAGCTCAAGATTCTATTTCGTTTTTGTCAGTGAAAAAAGTTAGTTCGACTTCGACGAACATTTTGCACCATGGTTTTGACACACCCACACCCACACCCACACCCACACCCACACCCACACACACACACACACACACACACACACACACACACACACACACACACACACACACACACACACACACACACACACACACACACACACACACACACACACCTCGTCTCCATCCTGGGCCTCTGACGTGGGTCCGTTGTGTGCTTCGTGGAAGAGGAGTTTCTTCATCTTGCGGTACTGCAGATTGTCCAGCTCACGCACCGCGTCCTTGGTCCTCAGGATCAGGTCCATGAGAACCGAGTCTGGGCGCTCTCGCTGCAGAAATGCATGCTGGGGAGGGGGGAGTGAGGACAGAGTGAATGATTAGAGAGGGAGAAAACATGGAAGAGTGGAAAGAAGAGGGATCCTGGGTGTCAATTTAAAACACAATCCCAACTTATTTATGGCCCCTACACACTGCAAGATATTTGCTCCGATTATGCTGTTGGGGAGATGTTTTGCAGCTCGCCAACAAAACCCCTGCTCGCCATGTGTGAAGGGCTGCGAGAAGATCCGGCGGCGATAAAAGCGCTCGCTGATGCCTTCTCAAGCATTTCTGTGATTCTCAACGGGACACAAACGTACCGATTCTGGTTTCCCACAAGGACAAAGGCATAGTCTGGGGATCGGTGTACACCCACCCTCCCAAGGACAACCTCCATTAGCAGTAGTGAGGCCATTAGTAACAGCTGCTCCGTTACCAACAATAGTATAGAAAAATATCATAATAGTAATTAGGGGAATTTTCTATTTACACAACTGAGCGTGTGCCTGGTGTGCATGTGTGGTGGGTGTGTTTGCACTTATGTTGGGTATGTGTGTGGGTGTGTGTGTGTGTGTGCGTACATACGTACGTGCACAGTGTGCATGTGCGGGTGTGTTTGCAGTTCTGGTGTGCATATGTTTGTGTACAGCATGTGTCGTCAGGAACTAGGGGATTAGTGGGAGAGGAAAAAAATAAAACACAGGCTTATGGGGATAGAACAGAGAGCAAACATCAGAGAGAGATTTAACACCAGAAGTTCCGCAATCTTCATCTTAATGCACTGACCCCACTCTCTTAGTACAGTGTGTGCGTGCATGCGTGTGTGTGTGTGTGTGTGTGTATGTGTGTGTGTGTGTGTGTTCTTACACCCAGCATATCATCAGAGTGTGGTCTGTCCTGGGGAATCTTCTGAAGGCAAGAATCAATAAAGTTTCTAAAGTAGTCCGTCCTGCACAGAAATAAGACAACAGGTTTAACCCCTGGCATCTGCCATTTTGTCAATACAAAATTACATTTTGACATGCTTTTTGGTCATGGGTGGTCTGGTCGACTTGAAACACATGCATATCGTTAACACTAAAAATGTATCTGTGTGTGTGTGTGTGTGTGTGTGTGTGTGAGAGAGCTCTTCACGGGTCAAAAAACCCCTGAAGGTCCCGAACCCGAAATAGACCTGTGATATTTGATCCGATTCCGACCCGTTCCTAGATTTCTTTTAAATGACGGCACCCAGCCTGAGTGGACCTGTGACAATTTGGTCAGATTCCGAGCCGTTCCGGCATTCTTTCTTTACTTATGGGCCCAAGTATGGTACGCTACACATGCATTGCGTAGCTCAACTTTTCTTTGCTGCGTTGATCCTAAAAACAGCCTAAAACATTGCACAGTAAGTAAACAACACTTCATTGCTTTTCTCTTTCACCAGTGCAGCACGTGTCTCGGGCCCTGTCTGGTATTTCCAGAATCAGGGTGCCCGTGAAGAGCTCTAGTGTGTGTGGTCGTTCTCACCATTCACTGGACTGCAGTGTGGGGCTCTCATTCTGCGCTATGTGGTATAAGGCACTCATCGCATTCATGTTAAACAAGGGTGGCTTCCTCTCCGCTGGCAACAAAAGGATAATTACTATTAGAGACAGCACAGATCTTTAACCCATTTAGACCTGGTGAGAAGCAGCATTTCGTTTGTATGGACCACATCTGGAACACACTCCCATAGAACTGCAGTCTGCTGCAAATCAAAGCTAAAACCTTTCCGTTTGCTGCTGCCTTTTGTTGAGATTTTTTATTCTCTATGTATTCCTCCAAATTGAAATTCTGCACGAAATGCAATCCTCATTACCCTCACTATAAGATTTAGCTAACTTTGATTCAGTTATTCAGGTGCAGTAGCTTTTTAATGACTCTGGAAACAAGTTAAAGAAATACAATCTAAAAACAAAGTGATTAACTGTAACAGGTTAATGTAATGACTTTCTGGGTCTTTGTTATGGAGATGTTGGGAGGGGGTGGTTGCAGTGTATGTACTGTATGCATGAGTGTGTTGTGTGCTTGTCACTGTAATTACAAAAGGAACAATAAACACATTGTTTAAAAAAACACATGTTAACTGCTGTGAATAGACAATGACATGTATTGACACTGGTATGATCCTTCAAGTTCAGTGTGAAATTATCCATTGCAACCAACCAACACTCCCTCCAAAACAGACACACATAGACATGTATACACAGACATACGATAGATGCACCTACCTAATTCTATACAGGTGATTCCTAGAGACCAAACATCCACCTTTCCATCATACTGGCCCTCATCCATGGCCAGAATCACCTCTGGGGCCATCCTGGAGAATGAAGAGAACATATTAAGAGCAATAAGCATGCTACTCATTCACTGCCAAGGACGAGCTGGACATTAAACAGATTCACTGCCAGGTATTAATTAATTCGCCCCTGCCAAGGTCAGCCATGTATTAAAAATCACCCTAGGTTCGTGAAAGCTTCATATTATAATGTTAAATCTATCGCATTGCATATTGTTGCTGTCGGGAGGAAACCACCCAACTCTTTTTTTCATGAATCAGTGCTAACCCTTCTGTCTTCTGTGTGTGAAAATATTGAACCATTGGAAAGTAGAAAAAGATGCTTTGGACAAAACCTCTCAACTCCATTGGACCCTCAAACTGTCTGCTAAAGCAACTAACTCCACCACCTCTCCCACTATCATGCACATAATTGACAATATATAAAGTCACAACATCAACTTTGATGAGGCAGTATTGCTTTGTTTTCAAAATATAAGGTTTTCTTAATTTCCTGAAAATTTTATATTTTTCATTTCCTGAAAAATTAACATTTTGGAGTTAGGTGGTTTCAGTTTCCTGAAACATACATTTTGTAACCGCGATCAGCGACGCGGCCGTAATCGACCGCAAATAGAGCTTGTTTTGATTAGAATCGGAATCTGGGATTAGAATCCGAGATGAGAGCATTTCAAAAAGCTAAAGAAACAGTGGGTGAATGGCCGTGGTCACCTTGAATGTCTTAAAGAAACAGTGGGTGAATGGCCGTGGTCACCTTGAATGTCTTAAAGAAACAGTGGGTGAATGGCCGTGGTCACCTTGAATGTCGGGTCATAGCCTGTTTACATCGCGCTAGCATTCCAGAGCTAACCAGAGCAGAACCTAAGTAGCTTAGGACCGCGACCAACCGCAATCAATCTAATTAAAAGACCCAGAACTCTGTCCATGGCAGCCAATGGTTGTATTTGAAAAGAGGGAGGTCTCCGTCCAACATGGCCCTTACCAATATGGCGTCCCCACGAAGGAGTTTGCGGGCGAGGCAATGGAGGCGGAGCCAAAGTCTGCAAGTTTAACCTGCCCGGGTTCAGTTAGCAGGATGTTCCCCGCCTTGACATCCCTGAATGAAGAAGAGAAAGAAAACAGACTAATTTCTGCATTCTGTTTGATTTGATCTCTAAAACAGTTTACATAGTTATGGAATTATAAATGTAAGCTAGTAGCCATGTAATAAGCAGAACAGTGTACAGGATTAATATACATTTTAATGTATATATATATATTAATTTTTTACCATTTATAACGTGCCTCTGTATTGCAAAATGAGTAGCTAATAGCTCAGAACTTTTTGTATAGTTGGATTGCAATAATAATGTGGTATGGGCACAAGTAGATTTGGCTGTCCACCGCTCTAGCCCCACCACAATTTATACTTTAACACGTGATACAGATCTCAAAATCGAATATGTACAGAGCACTTTATGAGCATGATAAAAGAAAAGAAAAAGTCTCAGTCTAAGGAGTTTTACTTCAATTTTTTTATACGGTGAGCGAGTCTTTTTCTGTCAAAGTCTCCCTTGTGTTTTTGAGACCACCGCTACCGTAGTCAAGTTTGGGAAAAAAGCAGTGGCGTGCACAGACATTTAGAGGGGCAGGTGCTCAAGTTAAAAAAGGGCACCTTGTGCAGCGCGTGGAACCGGCCGGTTGCCTTAATCCATTTTGGGCGGGAACCCCTTTTGGTGTTAGCATTATGTTATGCTTTAGCTATTGAAAAATAGCAGATCTACAAGCTCATAGCGCGCCACCGAGTGGCGCGCTATGAACTTGTAGGTCTGCTATTTTTGAAAAAAATCAAAAGGGCACATTGCCAAAAGGGCAGGGGGTGCTAGAGCACCCCCTAGTGTCTATCTGTGCACGCCACTGGAAAAAAGGACAAAGAAACAGTTTTCTCAGTGCTTCAGTACTTTCACACGTGATACAGATCTCAAAATGGAATATGTGGATTGTCATGAAACTCACATTCAAGTTCCCCAGAGCATGGTCTCTACTGATTTTCCTTCTTTTTAAAAAACAGGTGCTGCCCGTTACCAGATTATGGCTGCCCAGATCAATGCACTAATCAAAGGATGGCGTCACTAAGAAGTGGCTCTATCTGCTACCTGCGTGTCAGCAGGAAAGCAGGGTCTCCTCATGTCTTTTTCATAAGCTCCTTCCCTTTGTGTGTGTGCGTGCGTGCGTGCGTGTGTGCAGATCTACAAGCTCGTAGCACGGCACGAAGTGACACGCTATGCTTGTAGATCTGCTCAAATCTAAAATGCCACAGATGCTTTCCCGATTTAAATGGGTTAAAGACGGACTGAAATTAACAATATGTTTTTCACCATTTTAAAGAAGTCTCTTACCTGTGGATCATATTGTGGGAATGAAGGTAGGCTAAGCCCTGCAAAGCACCATGGGTAATGGCAGCAATCTCCATCTCTTGCAGAGGCTTTTTATGAACTGCAGGGAGGAGAGAACAATGTGGAGGTAAGTATTAAGGCAAGGATTGAGACACACACACACACACACACACACAGTCACACACACACAGTCTCCCTGGAGCCCACTTTGAGAAGCACTGCACAGCTTTACATTTCACAACACTTTACATTTCCAGTATATTGAAATTATACACATAAATGCCACCGCACAAAAGATCCCCTTCTGCTTTGTTAGGACGGGTTGACTGACTCCGAGTCTAAGGTAATTTTTTCACAAGTCACTTAATTACAACTCTTTGGCTTCGA
Source organism: Electrona antarctica (assembly GCF_951216825.1). Classification (NCBI taxonomy): domain Eukaryota; kingdom Metazoa; phylum Chordata; class Actinopteri; order Myctophiformes; family Myctophidae; genus Electrona; species Electrona antarctica. Next base: position 17,295,032 of record NC_136789.1, on the reverse strand, counting down.
AGTGCAGTTGCAAACCAAAACCCGCAAACTATCCCTTCTTGTTGACAGTGGGGCCCGAGTGGTTGAAATCAGACCTATGATCAGACGTGGAAAGAGGAGTGATATTTTTTCCACTTACCTTCCAGGAGATCAGAGGCAGAGCCCAGACAATACTCCATCACCAACTATGTAAAGAACAAGCAAACACAGAATGTTAAATGTGTGTGTGTGTACATACACGCACGACATATGTAATTATGTATATGAGATGCTAGATGGAGATATACCATTGTTATACAAATATTATGGCATTATACATTTATTTAGTGTGCGAGTGTGTATGCCTTTGTACTACTATGTTTGTGAGACCCAGAGGCTTTGGTGATCTTCACTTTTGTAAAAGGTCTAGGGTTTGACTTAGGGCTACGTTGAGTCTTAAGCACTATTGGCACCAAGCATGATGATATATATCACACCCGTGTGAAGTGAGGGGCGCTCTTATCATCGTACATCATCCATTCATTGTCAATGGGAATTTAATCTTTGTGTAGGACAAAAATAGCCGATTTACTCGTCCACATATGACGTAAATTCTCCATTCATTGTCAATGGGAATTTAATGTTTGTGTAAGACGAAAATCTACACTATAGCCGAGTATAAGGGGGGGTAGCGCCCCTCAAAAAACGAATGGCAGTGTACACACCACACAACTATAATGATAACTATAGTCGTAACTCGTAAACGATATCATTTGAATCACTTTCAGAGTGATTTGAAACAATAGAAATATTTGACAACCAATCAAAATCTATCCAAAAGCCAGCTGGGATGCAATGAGTTTGTTATTAGGAGGGGTGCACAGTGCCAGGTGCGCATGCATGGTCAAAATAAATGTTGCTCGGAAGTTGCTCAAAATGCTCTTAAAGCCTACCCGCTCTGGTGTCACATACTACAAATGTCTATCTACGTCCTGTAAGTAGACTTAGAAAGTAACTAGAAAAAGTGCCCTTCTGGGCACAGGTCTCCACCAGGGCAGGTCAGGTTGTGGCTTCCTGGTGGCGCTATAATAGGCCAATGTGAAAAGGGTGCAATTTCTTCATACGCCTTTGATGGTAATTGGATGATTTGAGGCATTTTGTTCCAAAAATGTGTTTTGCAAAAATCAACCTGTTGGTGGCGCTATACCATTCCAATGTGAAAAGGGTGGGATATATTCCTCAGCCTAGTAAGAAAATGTGTGAAAGATTTCACGTAAATTGCATGCTGCGTTCATGATTTGAGGCTTTTGTTCAAAACGGGGCAATCTTGCAAACTGTGAAAGCCAATTATAGCCAATTAGGATGGAATATGAAATATCGGACAGATCCGACTTGAGCACATGACCATAGAGATACTGTGTAACGATTTGTGAGATTTTTGGACAGAATCTGGAGGAGTAATATCAAAAAATGTGTTTTACAAAAGTCGGCCTCCTGGTGGCGCTATAAAAGGCAGATGCGGAAAATGCAGGTCAAAGGTTTGTCCTTAGCCTCTAGGGGGTGTGCATGCAACGTTTCACGCAGATCGGTGCAGTTTTAGGTAAAAAAATGTGAGAAGCTGCCTCATGGTGGCGCTATAACAGGCCGTTCTGGAAAATGTGGGGCAGAGGTTCATCGTTGGCATCCAGGGAGTGTGTGTGCAAAGTTTGGCATCGACCGGGTTAACGGTGCTGGAGATTAGCTGTTCACAGACGGACGGAAGGACGGAAGGACGGACGGACACACACACGGACGGAGTGCAAAACATACTCTCTCCCCATGCCTTCGGCCTGGTGGAGACAACTAATCATTACAAGTGCCTCTTATTTTGAAGAGGAAGTCTGTTTCGGTTGTAACCAAGCTACCATGACAAGTTGTTGTCTTACCCATGCTGTGTGTTCACGGAGGTAGCAGCCCTTGTATTCTATACTGTTGGGATGTCGAATCCTCTGGAGAAACTTCACCTCCTTGATGATGTCCTGCCATTTCTGTTAGGAGAAATGGAGTTGAAGTGAGATGTGTTGTTTGTTGGTTCACTATGCAGAAAATGCTTTTTCAGGAGCGTTGCCAATTTCATCCCATCCGGAGAGAAAACCCATTTTCAGTTTCAGTTTTATAGTGTTCCAGGTCCCATTTTGTCTGCCTGTTATTATGTTTTATCACTTCCAATTTCACCTGTAAGAGTTCTCCCACCTGATTCATTGGACTAAATTGGTATCCCAAACCAAAAATGCTTTTTCTGTTTACTAAAGAGCTGGAGAGACAGGGCCCTGTTAGTGAACAAACACAATAGCAATGATTGCCCACGGCTCCTGATACTTATAATGCCGGTTAAATGGCAGATACCACATTTCACTGACTGTATGCAAAATATTTGCATAAAGAATGGCAAAAATGGCAAATCTACAAGCTTGTGACGTGCTATTTTCGGGAAATAGTAGATAGTGTTTTGTGCTACATCAAGGGTCTTCAACGTTTTTCCGGCCACAGACACCTTAGCCGAGAGAGAGAGAGAGAGAAGTGAAGCAGGGCTCCCACTAGATATCCTACTATAAATGCGCCACGTGCATACGTGTGTGTACGGTTGTAATGCACCCAACTCTAGAACCGTTTGACCCACCGACTTCACATTCGACACACGCGTTCCACACCCCCACAGGGAGTGCAGTGCCAGGTATCGAGTCGGTCGGACCCACGGTTCTCCAGAACAAAAGGCTCTGGTCAGGCTCTGCCAGTGGGCCTAATGAGGCCAACTCCTTTCACCTGGGCCAGGCTCTGCCAGTGGGCCTAATGAGGCCAACTCCTTTCACCTGTGCAATGTCCAGCCTCTGCCTCAGCCAATTGAGGCTCAACCAATCAGGCTCTGCCAGTGGGCCGAATTGATTGCCAAGTACACTTTGCAGTCTTCACACACAAGCACATACACCGTCTCCACACCTTAGCGCAAAACGGTCTTAAGCTGCGCACTTCTTAACTCTTAAGCTGCGCGCAGCTTAAATTTTTAGACAGCTGGTGGATGGAAAAGAAGCTCCACCTCCGCGGACTTTTTGCGCGACGGCCAGATTCCCGGAAACGCTCTCCTAAAAACTCGGAATTTAAGCTGCGCGCAGCCGAGAACGTGCGCAGCTCTTTCGATAGTGTGGCAGCACCTATACACAGATCTCCATGTGGGACACCGGCTGACAGTTAAAACAGGTGCTATGACAACGTATACATTAGGTTCCCAAGTTGCATCGTTCCCAAGTAGGCCGGTGGCCGACGGGCACGTACAGGTCTAGTTGTAATAAAATAGTGTTGCAGATTAAACTTTTTCATAATTCCCATTTATCAGTGTTGGGTGAATAATTTTTAAAAAAAATGTACGCAGTATTTTCTATTATTATGTTGGATTTATGTTAATCTAACCACTTATAAACCCTCAATACTTAGTAAACTTGACCCTTGGCTCTGTACTTGGTCTGCTCTTTTTTTCCCTTCAACAACAAACCTCATCACGGAAAATAGACTAGTATGTACAAGCTTGTCTATTTTTGGCTAATGTTCCCCTCAGAATAGGGATACTACAGGGTTGAAGTGGTTCATGCAAAAGAACAAAGTAAAATGCTATCACACAAAGATTTGCCAGGCTCCCTAATGTAGACGCTCTGAACTAGAGCGACTAGCATAGTAAACACAATACATCAAATGCAGAGAGTCAGTGAAGTAGTGCCTCAGTAAACTAGGATCATGAGTGCAGTGAACCAAGAAGAACCTAGTGTCAGTCTAAACAATATACCATCACGTGTACATGTACAATCCTACGCTAAATTGATGATGTATATAGTCCATGGCGTGAAGAAAATGCAGTACGGTTGAAAAAAGATCCTTGTCGGCGTTACAATTCAAATACGGTACCTGCATTTCCTGTTTATCCAAAGAATGATTGCTTTGTTGTCTCTCCTGTTGTTTGAAATGTCTTCGACCTGACTGACAGCATGGTTAAGCCAGACCCGTTTCCCGAACTGAGAGGTAAATGTTTTACTGTACGAAGATTCTAAATATAGAGTTCTAGACAGTGATTATAAATATAGTGTTTCCCCGAGTACTGGCTGCATGAAAACCACTGTGCCAACAACACACAAAGCTACTGGTGAGCTTGACTCACACCAAGTCTGTCCACAAATCATTGTCTAGAAGCTGTCATTACTTCCTGAGCTACCGTGAGTAAACAGAATAAAAAGAGCAGAATGTGTTTTGTTGCTTTTGAGAGGGATATTAAATGGGAAACACAGCTACTTAGGCCTTGTTCAGGCTGTATAGCTCACATCACATTCGTTTCTCAAATCTTATCTTTAGGACCGACAGTCCACAGCACCCTGTTATTTGCAAGTGATCAGATCAGTTTTGTGTATTCAAACATCGGCAAAAGTAGCTGATCTACAAGCTCACAGCACGTCATGATGCCACATTGTTGCAGGCTTGTGGATCAGCCATTTTCTAAATCGGATTTGAATCGCATTTCAAACCACCTAGGAATGTGGTTAAAATCCGATTAACAAAGTTAATCAGGTTTCTTGCTTTTCAGACTTGATGAAACCAATCTGATCCGGGCTTCCCGTGTGAACATATAGCTAAGCCTTAGCAGTGCTGGCAAAAGTACAAAATGTTAACTATAACAAAATCGTCGCTGCCTCGCGGTTACAATATTAACGTTTCAGCTGACTTATAAAAAGATTGCGGCTCAAATTAGCCTAGCAGACAGCACTCGCCCAGCAGTCTGCCGTCACCCAGGCGGCACGCGCCGATCTGCCCCAGCAGCACGACCTCCACACTCTCACGGAGGAGACAGCCGACAAGCGCCGTCGCTGCCTGAGCAGAGCGTAGCAGTGGCGCCACCGCCAGAGTCTCACGGAGGACGCCGCTGCAAGCCGGTGCAGGCTGAGCAGAGAGCAGAAACGGCGCCACCGCCAGAGTCTCACGGAGGACGCCGGCGCTAGCCGGCGCCGCTCGGGGGAAATCTCCTCTGTGAGAGTGTGGAGACCGCACATATACGGAGCCGGCCAGCAACTCTCCATCTGACCTGACTGACACCAGATTAATAGTTTAACTCCTGCTTCTCAATTTATTAAGAAGCTCTGTTTCAGTTTTTACCAGTGAGACGCCCTGAGGGTGAGAAGCAACCTCGCCCTTGATTCTCACCCTCAGGGCGTCTTACTGGTAAAACAAGTAGTAATGGAGAGATGAGCAGTAGGACAAATTTGTATGTGTGTTTGGGCTCATAATGAGATTGGCTTTTTGGAAAGGTTTTTTTTTTTTTTTGGTGGAGGAAAACACCAGATTAATGTGGATGATGAGTCACAAAAAGAGAGACAAATATGTGGTTTCAAATTTATCCAGATTAGTGATGGCCTTCATTTGTTGAAGAGACTAAAATAACAATGTCCAAAACACATATTTGCATATGTCTGCTGTCTGGAAGAAACCAACTCCAAAATGTTCGTTTTTCAGGAAATTAAGGAAACCTGCTTTGTTTTTTCAAAACAAAGCAAAAGTGCCTCATCAAAGTTGGTGTTGTGACTACTTGCATCATGAGAGGGGTGCAGTTAGATGCTTTAGCAGACAGTTTGACGGTCCAATGGAGTTAAGAGGTTTGTCCAAAACGATTTTTACTACTTTCCATTGGTTCAATATTTTGAAACAACATACAGCTGTAAAGGGTGTTCAATAGCACTGATGTATGCAAGAAGAAATATCTAAAACCTTAAAAATTGAGTTAAGTGGTTTCCTCCCGACAGCAACGAATGGTAGTTCTGATGCGATTTGTGACATTTTGTTGATTTAACTCCAGAGCATACAAATGGAACCAAATTGACCCTTATGTCCATTTGGTGTCCATTATGGGTTCATTTGTACACTCTGGCCCCTTTTCCACCAAAAGAACTTTGGTTCTAGAACTGGTTCCGTTCTTTTTTTTAATGATGGTTTATAAACTTTATATCACATCTGCATCTTCCAACCTGAATAGTGACACATCCACTTTGGTTCCCACTTCAAGGCAAGAAGAAGTATTCTTTGGTTCCAGTTCCGAACCAACTTTTAGGGATCTAAACCAATTAATTAATTTGGTTCAAAATTAAGCGGGGGAAAAAAGAACGGAGCCGGTTCAACCCCGGTGAAAAAGGGGCCTCTGAGTAAAATGAACACAGAGTGTAATGTGTTGTGCACAGTGCTACTGCAGCCTCACCTCATTGGACTGCTTTCCGTTGTAAGACATCTTCTTAATGGCCACCACCTCGTTGGTCCGCACGTCCCGCGCCTACAACACACAGAAAGAACACGTAATATATATACCAAACTCAAAGTCCTGCGAAGTCAATTCCCTTGTGCACACTACCCCCCGCCCCCCTTTTACCGTATGCCAGGGCTAAGTGAACATAGAAAACTAAACGTACGAAGTAGACCGCTCCGAAGCTGCCATGTCCGATCTCACGGAGGTCGGAGAAGAGCTTCTCTGGGTCATCTTTGAAGAAGAGGTCCGACACCTCCGGATCCTTGAGGCTGCCCGCCCGTACAGAGGTGGGCATCCTGGGTAGTGGAGTCCCTTGGCACCCGCAAGAGGGGGAGAGGGGACTATCTGGGTGCTGAGCTACGCCACAGCAGCTGACGCTTCATCTGCAGAAATGGAGCTGCCAAAGGAACCAGGACATGGGGACCTAGGCACAAAGAAAAAAAAGGGTATTTGAAAAACTAAATATAAGCTACAAGTAAATGGTAAATGGTGCATTTATATAGCGCCTTTATCCAAGGCACTTTACATAGATTGTGCATTACATTCACCCATTCACACACCGATGCCAGAGGAAACCATGCAAGGCCCCAACCTGCGCATCGGGAGCAATTAGGGGTTCAGAGTCTTGCTCAAGGACACTTCGACACTAACTCTGGGGGAGCCCAGGTTCAAACTGGGAACCTCGCATGCATTTCCCATCCGGTCATTCTACCCCTGAGCCACTGCCGCTCCAAGTACAATCAGTGGGGGAAGAAGTAAGTAACCATATATAGTCATGAAAGGGGCAAGGACAGACAGATAAGAGATGAAACATAAAGCCCCCCCACACACACACTTCCTCAGCAGGGGGGGGGGGCTGGGGTGCAGTAGGCGCTTTTCGGCACAGATTTATAGCTAGTTCAGCAGCCCTCGGGCAGTATTTCCCTGCAAAAATACAAAAGTTTGTTTGCTCAGCAGCATAGGAGGCCTTTGCTATGTTTCACCAGTTTCAATTGAAACGGGCGTCCACCCTCAGGGGGGCCTCCAAGCTCCGACTGACCGCCAGGCGTCATTCAACCCCCCGCCACCCTTGGCTCTCTCTCTCTCGTTCACTTGCAGCCTTGCTCTCTCCCATGTTAAGTTACACCTAGTTCCTGTTAACAACCTGGGTAAAATGTGAGCATTGGGAGGTAAAAGGGAGACAATTTATAGTGAAGGGACAACAGGGTGATGAGGTGTTGTTGCTGCGTAATTGTCTAGAGTAATGGCTGCGCGCGATATTGAACAGTCAAAACTATTTGTATCATCAATACGTCTGTATCAACAGAATTATTATGTCATAGGTATATATGGGGACCTCGTATTTATTTATTTATTATTTTTTGTTACGCTGATTGGCTGAAGGAGTTTGTAAAGGTTAAGTAATCTCGCCCACTAATACTCGTCTCCTATGGGCCGAAGTCCGGACCGATATCGTGGGGAACGTTTGTGTACACACGTGATCAGTCTGGCCAGTGCCAGGCTAATATAATATAGGTTACCGTTACACACTTCCCAGAGTATGAATACAAGTACACAGTTGCAAGGGAGTGAGCTGCCTATCATAATACTGTGAACAGAGGGAAAGGACACAGGGGTCATCACCATGCTGGCTTGTTGTGGACATTTTTGTAAAATGTAATTTTTGCCACAGACATACAAAATGAGCAGACACTAATATTACCAGAAACACATAAAGAGCTAGCCCTGAATGACCTGTTATGGTCATTCAGGAGTAGCTCTTAACTCTGAGTGTTCAAATAGTGTTCATTTTCTACACGCTCAGAGTTATGGGGGTCCTTGCAAATAAAACGTTTGACAACCACTAGTGCCATTGGACTCCTTATGTGTCGTAGTGTCATAAATCAGTGTCATATATTCTTGACATTCAGTAATTGGGTCTTATGATCAAAATAAGATCATTATAATGATGTGTAAACGGACAAGACCAAGTATTTGCCACAGGCACATTTGTCCATGTACGGACATATTGATCGATGACCCCTGAGAGTATATTAACATATCTTTATTTTCTTGTCTGTTCGGCACAAAGGTTGCCTCTACAAAATTAAGGTGTGGCAAAGGTTGCCCTGCCACACTCAAACAATGCTACATAATACGCTTATACTGTATGCTTTCAAAAAGGCAATGCACAGGCTTCACTCACCTTTCCGGTAGCTTTCCTTTGGTACGTCGGAGATTTCTCCAAACTGGGGAAAGATTCGGATCCTGCGATGCTGTAGGTAGGGTCCCCAAGCACCCAGGATCTCCAAGCGGTCCAACTCAGTCAACTAGTCCTTGGAATCAATTTCCGCCATGAGATGTGTAGCCTATCCTCTATCCGGGGCCACCAACTGCAACTGGACACAAAGATAAAAAGAAAAATATGAATTATAAAACGTATACAGGAACCAAAGGGAACCTAATGGATCTGTAACTCAGAGTGTGTACAAATGGAACGTCCATTTGTACACTCAGAGTTAAATTAATATTGATTTTACGATATAAATTTCCAGAGATAGAAATGTCATAAAATGGTGGTCCATAGCAAATGCATGTCAAACTGGGGGTCCTTGAGATTAAAATGTTTGTGCTAGAGCCATAACAATCTTCTCTTATGGGGGTCCCTGGCATATATTTTCAAATGGGGATCCATCCATGAAAAAGCTTGAGAAACACTGTAATAGCTACATCACAAATAGCCAAGCATTTTTCATTCCAAAGTGTCTCAAACACTTTTACCACTACAGTAGCATTGGAGAAACCAAAAACCAACCACATAAAACCGTAGCAACTAGTCTATGACCAAAAGTATACACTAGCCACGACTAGACTCTGGAGGATAACTCGCTGATTGCACACCAACCTTGAAAGTCTCGAGTCATCAAAAGTACTTCAGTTCAGAACAACCTTGCGGCAATTAGGCTACCGGACTAACTGGGAAATGTAAATAATCCTATCACAGGATTGATTTAATGTCTACTGTTGGCCTGTTGTCTATATTAATGAGGGCTGTGTGTGTGTGTGTGTGTGTGTGTGTGTGTGTGTGTGTGTGTGTGTGTGTGTGTGTGTGTCCATGCGTGTTGGAGAGGCTATAATTAAATGATTGAGGGCCGCAGCAATCTGTGTACTGTATGTAGTACAGTATGTGCAAACAATGTTTTCGTTTATTGATGTGGCATGCACAAGTAAGCCGTGTGTGTGTGTGTGTGTCTTTTGTGATGCCTCATGATGAAAGAAAGACAAGTGTTTGTGTCTATACGCACGCATGCACACAATATTTCCTTCGATTTCTTCATTCGATTAACACTTCTTGAAACAATTCTGCAACGCTATAGAGCATTGATCCATGCGTGTGTCTCCATGCACACACACACACACACACACACACACACACACACACACCCTTCTGAGCAAGACTTCTCCAAACGGCTGCGTGACCCCAGAGGTCAGTGATCTGTGCCAAACAAAGGTATTTCAACTGAAAGGAAGAAAGACACTGCTGAAAATAAATTAAAATTTCACTCCAATATAATATTTGATAATATTATATATAATACATAGGGACGGAGGAGCACCATTGCATTCAGTTGTACGAGAATTTAATGTCTGTTTTAATGCTCTGCAGTGTGAAACCATCAAAGCCATCATACTGGCCTTTTGTTTCTTGTCCTTACAAGAAATTTAGAATGGGGAGGGGCACCGAAATGAAAATAAGCAGAGTACTGTATGTGTAGGCTTATAATGGACTAGATAACTAAATCAGCTGACACACGCACACACACACACACACACACACACACACACGCACACACACACACACACACACACAACTGAGTCACAAGACGGATCTGGAAGGGAGGAACGAGCACGAACATGTGCACCTTGCGCACGACAAATCACAACAAACAGAGAGTTCAAGAAATGGATTGTAAACCTGTTTTTTACCACAGTAGTTTGTGTACATTTTGTTCCACCATGCTGGGTAAAGGCAAGGAGCCTAATGAATAGGTGAGACATAACGCACTAGTTAACTTGCCCCTTCACAGTATAAATTTAAGATATAAGATCAAGGTTCAATTTCCCGGCCAGGTCATACAAAAGACTATAATAATTGGACCCAATGCCTCCGTTCTTGGCAGTCAGTATCAAAGATAGAATTGGGGGAAAGTCCATGTGACGATACTACTAACGTCACCGAAGACAAATTTCCACACGTGGACAATAAATGAAACTAACTAACTAACTAACTAGTCTAGGGGTGTACTTGTACTTGTACAGGGCGGCAGTGGCTCAGGATGTTTGATTCCCAGCTCCTCCTGGAAAAGTGTCGAAGTGTCCTTGAGCAAGACACTGTCTGAACCCCTAACTGCTCCCGATGAGCAGGTCGGTGCCTTGCATGGTTTCCCCCGCCATCTGTGTGTGAATGGGTGAATGTAAAGTACATTGTAACATAAAGCTTTGGAGAAAAGCGCCATATAAATGCAGTCCATGTACATCAACCTTCCTCGCGATGCTCATGCTACCAAAATAGGCTCCTGCCCTATGGGCCACATTGCTAGAAAGGTACATGCAGTAGATTGCAGACCTTCGCCAGGAGGCATGCCCTAATTATTGTATGAACCTCCCTCAATCTTTATGTGTCTAGGCAGGGCATGTGATGGAAATGTTTTGGGGTTGTGTGCAATGTATGTATATATATAGGGAAGGGATATAATAAAAGCCTGTCCATCATTACAGTACAGTCAGACTACCGGTATGTCTCGCTCCATGTCCATCATTACAGTACATTCAGACTACCGGTATGTCTCGCTCCATGTCCATCATTACAGTACATTCAGACTACCGGTATGTCTCGCTCCATGTCCATCATTACAGTACATTCAGACTACCGGTATGTCTCGCTCCATGTCCATCATTACAGTACATTCAGACTACCGGTATGTCTCGCTCCATGTCCATCATTACAGTACATTCAGACTACCGGTATGTCTCGCTCCATGTCCATCATTACAGTACATTCAGACTACCGGTATGTCTCGCTCCATGTCCATCATTACAGTACATTCAGACTACCGGTATGTCTCGCTCCATGTCCATCATTACAGTACATTCAGACTAGCGGTATGTCTCGATCCATGTCCATCATTACAGTACATTCAGACTACCGGTATGTCTCGCTCCATGTCCATCATTACAGTACATTCAGACTACCGGTATGTCTCGCTCCATGTCCATCATTACAGTACATTCAGACTACCGGTATGTCTCGCTCCATGTCCATCATTACAGTACATTCAGACTACCGGTATGTCTCGCTCCATGTCCATCATTACAGTACATTCAGACTAGCGGTATGTCTCGATCCATGTCCATCATTACAGTACATTCAGACTACCGGTATGTCTCGCTCCATGTCCATCATTACAGTACATTCAGACTACCGGTATGTCTCGCTCCATGTCCATCATTACAGTACATTCAGACTACCGGTATGTCTCGCTCCATGTCCATCATTACAGTACATTCAGACTACCGGTATGTCTCGCTCCATGGCTCATCTACATTCAGACTACCGGTATGTCTCGCTCCATGGCTCATCTCGCAATTCACTACACCGATCAGCATCAGATTTCTCACACAAGCAGGCCAAGGAACTCAATATTTAATAAATAATACATAAATGTTTTTTAAATCAGTTTGTGAATTTATAATCCCTTAGGCAAAGGGTTCCCAAACTTTTCAGGGCTGCGAAATAATCATATTTGAATTGGGGACCCCCCCACCCTGACAAGCACTTGCAATTGTAGGAGTTGAGGCATTACATTTTTGTTTGACTCGGTACCACAGATAAATAGTGAAAATAGTTTTTCTTTCTTATGTAATATTTGTTGACTATTTGGTATTAAAGGGTTTCAAAGGTCCTTAAAATGTCACTTTAGAAATATGCAGACACCCTGTATACATGCACATATACTGTGTGTTGGTTTGTTTATTATTGAGTGAGAAAACAATGTTGCACAATTCACAAATAAACGAATCATCTGCGGACCACCCAAAACATTTGAGAACCACTGCTCTAGGCTGGCTATGGCCAGTCTGGATGTGCTCATCCAACACATTGTTGAACACAGATCTTTCCCCTTGGGCTGAACCTACTTTCATTGGGGGGGGTAATCACACTTGTGTGAAGTTTGGGGCGCTCTTATCGTCATACATCACATTTCATGCTCAGCCAATCAAATCATCACTAGGTGGAAGTGGTGGTACACACAAACACACAATACTGGCCAATAAAAAGTGGTACACTACACAAACACACAAAGCTGGACATAGGAGGGGCTAGCACCTAAAAAAACCACTTTAAAACTACTGTACAGTCCTCTATTGTAGGCAAAGAAATTATAGGCAAAGAAATTATCCTCATGTCCTTCTGGAAGAAGCTGTGCATAAGACGTGTTCAAGACGTGTTGGTCTCTGTGTCAAACACTAAAACTAATAATGTTGTCCCGGTCTCCTCAGCTGCCAAACAAACAGAGTGACATGATGAAACAGGAGAAGACGCTTTTCGGGTGAAAATTAAATGCCAGACCATTGTGGTAGTGTCCATTTTGGAGATGATATTACTGTTAGATGTTAGATAACACTGATGATGTGTCCAAGTCTGTGCGTCAGTAGATGTTTTGTTTACTGAAAGACTCTGGGAGTGAGAGTACTAAATGAAAACCAGGAACAGATTGGGTGGCGACCACAAAGAGTGTGGTGGCATCTAGAGACAGAGGACGGGCGGAGAGACTGCAACCTGGGGTGGAGAGGGTTGGCAGCCCAAACCACCTCTTCCGTGAGGAGGAACCAAAAGCTACAGACTGCAGTAAAACCTGCAAGGAGGGTTTAAACTCAGCCTCGGTGCGACTCGAGAGCCCCTAACTCGGGGTCTGATCAGCCTTGGTCGAGTCGCCTGGAGGAGGGTGTCTGTTGCAAGACCCAAAAACATCCATGATTCCAGAGATAGATACAGATACTTTATTTATGTGTCATGCACCAGAGCATGACACATGGGACTTATAGGACACAACATACGGTTAACACAAAATCATTTTACAAAATAATAAATGTCTTAATTGATCATATATAAATGGGCATAATAAATGTGTTAATTCATCATATAATGGGCAGATTACAACACTGTTGATGTGTCCAGGTTTGTGCATCAGTAGATGTTTGATTTACTTAGAGTCTTAGAGCATCTAGTCAGCTCATTGAATCCTCCATAATATGACCTACCTAACCCAAGACACAGGGTTGAGTGGTAAAAGTATTCTTAAATACATTTAATTGAAATACAAAGCATCTCGAATAGAAACAATGGTTATTCATCCAAATTGGACTGTAGTTCCATCAAATAATCCTAGTTCTACTTTGGCTCTATATGGTCTGCCACAGGGCCTTCGCCCTGACTAAGAAATAACTTGTTGTTTTTCCTAATTCTGTGGCCCCCTTCTTTGGTCATAGATAGGAGCCCTGATATGTGAACATGCTGAGCTACGTCTCGCAAACCATCTGCCTCCGGGGTAATTTACATCTTACCCACAGAACAGAGCGTAATGACAAAATGTAGACTCCGACATGTGCTAATCCTTGTTATAAATGCTCACCATCACATACACACGGTCACAAGCATGCCACATCAGTGCAGAACATATGCCTCATATTCCGGCAAACTTCTATATAGGCTGTGTTAGTAGGCAGTGAACAACACATACACCACATCAATACAGCAGACATACCCTGTGTTCGAGTTATCCAATATGTGTACACACAGCCGACACGCATGTGCACAGAAGTAGGCCTGCACCCGATGACACACACAAACTCTGCCAGGCTGACGCCTGATGCATGGCATGACTGTCTTACTGTAGCTTATGTACCCACCATCGGTCACAGTATGAAGTCATCATGCCACAGCAGACCACCAGTATGGTGGTTCTCAATCTCAACCTCTACATTTTCACGACCACCGTAACTGATTTGGTTCCAGTTGTACACTCTCAAATGGGAGCAGCTCTACTGTAAGCTTGCAGCGTGTTGTTCGCTTGTAGATTGGCTATTTTGATATCTTTGCACGACACGTTGTACAACCAAGTATACAGTGGTAGGGCTTCAGCAGTGGTTAAACAGACCAGTCGATTTAGTCCATTCCAATACATAACGGATTCCATTATAAAACATGTATTACAATTTCTAGACATCAATTTGTTGACGAAAGTAAAACAAAGAACGATTGAAATTTGAAAACGTACAGTAACCAATAGAATAATCGTTAACACTTCCCCTCCCATTCACGAGTTACACTTACACAAGTTAATTGATTGTAGAACAGCTTCCCTCCCAATAACGAGTTAATACACGAGTTACGTTTTTCATTGTTTAATTCGCGTTTTTAATAGGTTTTAACTAAGAGGGGTTTATCATCGGACAGTGGGATAGGTGACGTCACCGCAAAACTTTCAGTCGCACTGGCATGCAAAGGGTTCTGGGAAATTGAGGCCCAATAGATTCTAATGGTGGCGGTGGCATGCAGCGCGGGCGTTCCTCCTCCACTCTGTTGTTGTTGATCGCCACATAGGATTATTTTTCCAACACTACGACAATATCATTTAAAGCGGATTTTCATGAAAAGGAAGGATGATGTCGGCGCGGTGGTTCTTCAAAGGTTAGTGAAATCTAGGCAGTCAACGAGGATTAATTAATTCCGCAGTAAAACTGTCAAACAAAATAATTGATAGTTGCAGCACTAATTGTATCTCTTTTAGGGCCGTCACAAATATTACATAATCGACCAATCACAATTAAATTTAGAATCGCCCTCATGTCCTACTGGTCAGCCAGTGCAACATCACAATTTGTTCACACACCACCACCAACACCACCATGCATCACAGTCAAACATGCCCTAAAGATACACATCACCACCAACAACACCATGCAGAATGCATCACTGTCAAACATGCCCTAAAGATACAGACTGCAAAACTTGCAAGTGCCGATTCATACTCCTATTTTACCGCTGTGCGGCTCGTCAGAAATTTTCAGTAGCACCGAAGAGCCGACTTTAGGACGGTACCCTCCCCCCGAACCTCAAATGACGTCACATTGTAGGCTCTACAGAGCCGAACCGACTTTTATTCGGCTCTAAAATAGGAGTATGAATCGCGCCCAACACAGCCGTTCATGTGCCGTTTCTTAAAGGCCTCACATACTGTGCATGCAATGGCCCCTAAGCTTGAGGGTGAAGCCATGAGGACTCCATTGTTTTCCAGGCCGATTACAGATTGTGGTGGCTTTCGTAGAGCATAGAAAGCGAAAGCTCTCTCTAGCCAACCTGATGTCAACAAAAACAACACATCAGATTGTGGCACTATGGATATGATGATAAGAGGAGAGGAATGGAGAGAGTGACGAGTAAGCGGATTTAATCCATACCGTTTCCTGCATTAACTCCTCTCTCTGGGATAAATCTCTCTCTTGCACACGCACGCAGTCATGCACGTGCGCGCACACTGTGTGTGTGTGTGTGTGTGTGTCTCTCTCTCTCACACACAGGCTGTACTGTAGAGCAACAGAGTCAACCATTAGGCCAGGTGTTCCCAAACTTTCCATGCCAAAGAGAATCCCTATTGGCAAATGGCAAAATGTGTGTGTGTGTGTGTGTGTGTGTGTGTGTGTCACACAAAAGCACAATCTACACGCTTACAACTCATTTTCGGGTGAATCGTGACCATACATTTGTGAAGGAAGGGGGAAAAAAGTAAACCGCAAAACAAATACTTAAATATTTTTCATAGAATCTAATGCTTTATGATTCTCGAGGACCTGGATGCCGAATAAAATGATTATGGTCATGATTCACCGGAACCCTGGATGGCTTGATTCTAAGCTTAAATTGATATACATATTTTTGGAAATCTTTGTGAAAAATGAATGGGGTCTGGATCGATGGAATCAGAAAATGGCCGCCAATGCTATGCCCTATTACTACTACCGGTATTTATTTATTGATTTTATTCTCGCCAAATAGCCACCCTAGGCGGACCCTAGGCCCCCTACTGTGAAGAAACCCTACTAATAAGCACTAAGCAGGCTAATGTAGTTGATTCTCAGGCTTCAAGACCAGTGTAGAAAGTCATCCGATCAGAAAAGACAGGAGTTAAGCCAACAATTTACACCATTTACTGTCGGTCTCTTCAAAACCTGAATCTCAAAATCACCCCCCAAAACCTGTAATCTTCAAGCCTCTTACTAAGAATAGGCCTATACTCTGTGGTGAGAATGTTTCAAGTATTTCAGAAAGAACATGCCAGAGGTTTTAGACTTGGACTGACTGTGGCTAGAATGGGAGAGCAAACATAGAGGTGGGAACCGGCAAAGACGCAACAATCCTGTTTGATCCTTTGCGGCCTCATTTGACCAAATCTTATTTACCTTTGTGTTCTTATTTATTTGTTTACCAGTACTGCCTGACATTAGATCACAAAATACTGGGAAAAAAATGACCTATAACTATATGGCATTATTACATGCTGTGTGCAATGAATGAATAATACACATTTCATATCTGCATCCATCCCTGAACAGTGTTGTAACAAACAGTATGTGCACAATGTGTGAGACAAGTGCTGTAGTTAAACCAGGATGACAAGCAAATACCGCGCTGTCCAGTCTGTCATCACAGGAGGGAGATAAGAATGAAGGACAGTCAAAAGGTACGTTTCTTTAAAATAAGAAAAAGAGGAAAAAAGGATAACACAAGGAATAAATCACTTCATGTTGGCAGTTGCACTAAGGCTGCATGATAGGGGAAAAATTACACAATGAATGTGTGGTTGTTGATGGTGATATAATCTACCCGGTCTCACCCAAACACGGTGAAATAGCACGGATTGCACTTCCGTACATAGACGCCTAGAAAACCCCAAAATCTGTACATATTACACTGAAATAGTTAGATAAGACTGTGAAGGAGGGACGCCGTCTCTGCCGAACTTGAGCCACCACAGAGCGCGCTAAGGCGCACAAGTTGCCGTGTCGAGTGTTAAACCCAATAGCACAGAATCGTAAATACTGTCAAACACGAACTCACCCAAACAGTGAAATAGCTCAGATTGGCAATTCCGTACATACAATACTAGTGAAAGCCACCGTAGCCACGCCTTCGCCGCGGTCAAAACAGTAGTCGTATATGTATGGATTTTGGGGTTTTCTAGGCGTCAATGTACGGAAGTGCAATGTGACGTCCGTGCTATTTCGCCGTGTTTGGGTGAGATCGGGTTGGATATAATAGTAATGTTCCACTGAGCATTTCCATTGAACTCTCTGCTTGTGGGGTAATGATGATGGTGGTAAAGGTTCATTGTACCACTGCTTCCTGTTCTTTTCCCACCAAGGTTTGACACATTTTGTGCAGTAACGTAGTTGAAAGCATTTACCTGTAAAATAATACCGCACAGATGTACTCCCTCAATTTCGACATCAAGGCTTCGTTTATGTTCACATTTTCATTTTACATCACTCAATTTGTTTTTGTATTGGGTTAGGATTTTATCTTTGGACATCCAGTGCTGATTAACCACTTAAGCCTCATACTTTGTTGTACGTCAAATAGCCCATGAAAATAAAAGCTGACAGTGACACTCTACGAGCTCACTGTGTTGAGCTTGTAGATCAGCTATTCACTGAATATTCACCTATTATGACATGCCCAGAATAGGGACGGGATGCTAGGGTTCATGTGGTTATGGTCCCATCTAATTGGATCATTTTATTTTGCATGAATGCATGACGTTTCTGCCCTCCAACACTGACAGATGGCCAATGACACCAACACACATACATACATTGTGCAGCCATACTTGGGACACCTAGTTATATTGCATCAAAATAACAGGTATCTTGGAATCATGTCATAGTCGCAATTTGGCCAACCTTTCTAGTTGAAAAAGGCTGGTTTAGATTCTGATTGTTGTAACTTTGAAGCATTTCTAATATGATTTTTGACACCTCACCTTTGGCAGAGTGGCAAAGCGTAAAGGTGATTTAAGCTGACAAGCTAATTATGTGTGTCAACTGTCAGCTAGTCTAGAGTGATGGGCATGGATATCAACATGAAACAAGATCTTTCATTCAGGGATTCACTTCACACTGCCCCTCATTCACACAACACATTTAAATCAGCACATGACTCAGGAAGGTGTAAGCATTTCATTGGATTTTTATGGCTGCTCTGGTGCTGGTTCTGTTCGCTCTGTTGTGGTTGACTGACTTAAAGGCATAGACTGTTAGCAGGCAGGAAGGGCCGGCTTTGCTTTGGTCTATAATCCATTTTTCCTGGGAGACGCTCTAAATCCATTATGCAGTGTACCCACATTCTGCACCCCACCGGGCAGATCTGTTTCGCTGATATAACATCCCACTGACAGTGCACACAACACAGCAACAATGCTCAAAGGGCCCGCCTTTATTGTGGCCTTTCACTGGTTGTGATTTTTTGGAACCCCGACTACCATCCACACTTACTAAAATATGACAGGTATCTGTTAACATTGACATGAGTTACAGTTTCAGGCAGGGATGGTGAAACAAGGCCCAAGGGGCAGGGTGATTTTAATAGAGGCATGGTAAAGCGTGAGCCATGCAGGGTGGCAAATAAACAAAATGGACATGCTGCAGATCAATACAGAAGTGAGAAACAGTCAGCTAGCGGAGGTAGGCTGCCAAGCAGCGATGTACGAAAACAGAGCTGCAAAGCGGGCATAAAGGCAGCCTCTGTCTGACATTCTAGCTGCAGAAAACATGGACTCTATTCTATTTATTGTGGACCAGAGACAAAGGACAGACAGCAGCACACATATATATAACATTTGCCAACCTGGCTGTGACAAACCATATAAATCTGTACTATTCGTGATGCTGCTAACAAGGGTATAGTGACACCACAAGACTGAGGTGGTCAGTGCTTGTCTCTCTGTGTTAAGTGCAGGAGGGAGATGCCAATAAAAACAAGTACTCGTGCAAAATATGCAACCTCATGTATATTAAATGTATGCTCATCAGCTGGTCCACTTGAGCAGTGACTGTTTACAAAGGCACTGAACAGTGCATATAATCCTCAGTGTTCTTGTGTACAAATGAATCCGGATACATTGTGTACACTCTCAGAGATACCTGGATTGCACAGATATCTGCCAACCCTCCTGCACACATACATAACATAACATACACAGACTCGCTTTAGGGGGGGTCGATTGCTGGGTGTTGGAGGTGTTACGCAACATCAACACACGCACACAAACATAGGAATGCGACTCACGTCAGACTCAGTGCACAACAGCCCAGCGCCAGAGAGCCAGCGCATGCAGGCTTTCAGCTTTTAGTGGATTGCACAAGCAGCAGACATACTTGCACGGATCGATCTGCTGTGTGTGTCAAGGTTTCTTTCTTCCTGGCTTTGCCTGCTGCTGTGTGATAATTTCACAATAACACACTGGGGCGTGTGTGTGCACGACACCTAGCCTAGGCGACTCCCCGACAACATTACACGACCTACCGTCAGGTAGATAGATGTCTGTGGATGTCTCCCTTCCTTGGCAGATAATAACTTGTAAAACCAGACCACCAGCTTGGTGGGACGCCATGCACTTTGCAGTCGGCCAGCCACACAGTGGAGGAGGAAAACAAAGTGAGGGAGTGGCAGGCAGGCAGGCAGGCAGCACGGCACGCTAACGATTTAGTTGCATAAAAGGGGATTAGCGGGCTAGCTTGGGATATACACTGTACACAATAACGAAGCAGGGTTTAAAAACTAACATTTAAAGACACACTCTCTCTCTCAGCCACCGTGGGTTAAGCCAGGTAAGGTTGTCCCACTCAATCACTTTACTGGGCAGCAGCTAGTTACAGTCAGCTGCTGGAAGCCACCATGGAGGAGCTAACGAGGCTAGCAGGATGAAGTGAACTGAGCCGTGTCGGCTGACGACGTGACGGCGCACAGACAAGTTGTGACAGCAACTTTTTGGGGTAGCCCAGCAGCAATTAAGCTAGCCCCGGCTAACTACCTTTTAGCTTCTACTAGACTACAGCGTGGAAACAGTCACCAGCCAGTTTAGCATTAGGCTAACATTCAGTCAAACACTCACCCAGTCAAATCAATATGAATAATATTAATCCAGACAGGTCCAGTCCTCCTCCTTCTCCTCCTCCCAGGAAGACACAGTCGTGCGTGTGTGTGTGTATGTGTTAGCTTGTAGCTGCTGTCAGGCTAACTTCCAGCAGGCTGGGTTGTTTACCGTGTGTCCTCCAGTCCCCGGGCCGGGGTGCAGCTACCTGTCAGGCCGCAGGACAGCTGTGGCCGCTCCGCCGGGGCTCTCGGGTCCAACGGGGGGTATCAAAGCCCGGCGCGGCGGGGTGTCTGCTGGCGTGCACGGCCAGGCACGCAGAGACTCGTAAAGTTTGGTTTGTGTCGCTTCGATAGGCAGTTCCCCACAAAGATGGCGGCGGACAGAATCAGAATCACCTCCTCTCCTCCCTCCCTCCTCCTCCTCCTCCTCCCCACCGCCGTGAGAAGAATCACGGGGCACAAATCTGTCACGCAAAAAAAAGATAAACAAATCCCAAACTTCTCCGACCTGCTCTAGAACAAACACCGCAGGACAGACACCCACCCATGCAGCCAGCTACTGCTACACCCTACTGCTTTGGTAATCAATGGGAGTGTGTGAAAACTTATAATACCACCAAACCAATAACCATCCATCTCTATTCTAACTATGGCAATCTGCACAAGAGACACGCACGCATTTCTCTCTCTCTCTGTGTGTGTGTGTACGCATAATAACAGCATCATTGAGTGAAATCAACTAAAACGCATTTCCCAGGCCAGGCCCAAAGTGAGTTGATGATGGCGTGCGCGTGCGTGTCTACGGTGTCTTTGAGCTCTTAACCTGATTAACACGCCTGACCTATAACCTGATAATAACAACCTAAGTCTGGTCGTGTCGACTCGTGTGTTATAAATAGTGTTTTCTTAACTTCCATCCATCCGAATAACAATGGCTTCTTCAGAACTCACCTTTCTCTGATATAATGATGATGGATTTATTGCATGTGGATTATCAGCCATATGATATAGAGGCATAAGTCTCTCTCTCTCTCTCTCTCTCTCTCTCTCTCTCTCTCTCTCTCTCTCTCTCTCTCTCTCTCTCTCTCTCTCTCTCTCTCTCTCTCTCTCTCATTAGATCAGCCTGGCAGTAGGCCTATAACTTCAAGGACCACCAGACCACCAATATTGTTTGTTTCTATTACATTTAGCATCGGGTCCTCGCCTGACTCCTGTAAGCTGTAACTGATGATGAGAGAGCAAGCAGAGCACATTCAAGCACCACCATTCTCTAGTCTTAAGCAATCAATAGTCCTCCAGATAATTAACCGTACAGTTCCCTGCACAATCAACCTAGCTAATAAATTATTTATTTTGTCAGCACAGAGCCTACTGTGTGACACTTGTCATTATAGTCCAGTAGTATAGGCTATAAGATGTGTTTTTATTAAGATGTAAAAGTTATATGAGGAAAAAAGCTTTATATGGTATATAATTGTAAATACAACAGTGGTTGGAGTGTATAGGCTACTGTATAATCTGCATTGTAAAAAAAATAATATGATTGGCAGTGGAGAGGTTAAAAATGGGCATTCCATAGCAGACTGCAGGGTGGGCAACCAATCGGTTTGCGGAACAGGGCTTGGAGACTTTTGATTGGTTGCTCAGAAGCCCCGTTGTCCCGATGATGGGAATCAGGTCTTGCTTGTGTGGTCTGTATCCAGGCACAGAAGTATGCTGGAGGCTGGAGCAAGTGATATGGAGGGATAGGCTGCAGGATCCTGTGTGTGTGTGTGTGTGTGTGTGTGTGTGTGTGTGTGTGTGTGTGTGTGTGTGTGTGTGTGTGTGTGTGTGTGTGTGTGTGTGTGTGTGTTAAAGAAGCTTTCACTGACTGATTGTCAAAACATACACTGCACATCATCATGATGTGCAGATGTATGCGCACATGTGTTATACTGTAGCCTATGTAATGTAATGCTCACTATGTGCATGCACTGCAACCACCATCACACAATATTGTCCATGGTGGAAAATTGTCAAAATAAAAAAATTGCCATGGACATAGAAAATGAGTGGACTGTTACACAGGGACGTACAGTAGCTGACCATTTGGTTGCCCTACTCATAGGATATTTGTGCTGCCCCCCCTCCCGACGAGAGCGCTTACTATTCCTAATAATAGAAATAGAAATAATTCCCCGTTCATTTTCCCCATAGACTTTTCAAAAAGTTATAGACGTTTACGCAAAGCCAACTCTTGTTGTGACAAATCATGACAATAAACACAATGTTTGTTAGTTATATCCACGGCGTAAACGTCTTTAAATAAATACCTTTTGAAACGTCTATGGGGAAAATGAATGGGGAATTATTTCCTGGGCCCTCGTCGTTCTGAAAGGGGGCGGGACTGCAATGCTCTATTGGACTCCTAATGTGCCAGTGACATAAATAAGTGACATAAATAATATGAAGAAAACCTGGAGACAGTAATTGTATGATCAAAATAAGAACATTAAAAACAAAATATAGAATTTGTCAGGGAAAAGACCAAGTCTTTTCCAGGTAATATATTGATGACCCCTGGGCCCTGGCCCTGATTTCAACCAATACCATATGTTGTTATTTGATTATTGTTGTGAGCTCTGTGAAGCTCTGCTTCCTGTCTTTTCCTCAGTGCGACTGTCTCTAAACCATACAACATAACCGGTCTCACCACCGTCTTGTACACCTTCCCTTTCATTCTTGCTGATACTTTCCTATCACACATCACACCTGACACTTTTCTCCACCCATTCCACCCTGCTTGCACTCGTTTCTTCACCTCTTTTCCACACTCCATTGCTCTGAAATGTTGACCCTAAGTACTTAAAGTCCTCCACTTTCTTCACATCTACTCCCGGTAAGCTCACCGTTCCCACTTGGGTTCCTCTCATTCACACACATGTATTCTGTCTTACTGCGGCTAACCTTCATTCCTCTCCTTTCCAGGGCATATCTCCATTCTCCACCTCTCTAGATTCCCCTTACCTGCTCACTGCTCTCACTACAGATCACAATGTCATCTGCGAACATCATGGTCCATGGAGAGGAGATTCCTGTCTAATGTAATTTGTCAGCATGTCCATCACCATGCCGAACAAGAAGGGGCTCAGTGCTGATCCTTGATGCAGACCCACTTCCACCTCTGTCACACACTTAGCACACCTCACGTACACTGTCTTACAACTTCCATACATGTCCTGCACCACTCTAACATACTTCTCTGTCACACCAGACTTCCTCGTACAATAGTAACAATACCACAGTTCCTCTCTCAGCACCCTATCATATGCTTTCTCCAGATCTACAAAGACACAATGCAGCTCCCTCTGACCTTCTCTGAACTTCTCGGTCAACATCCTCAAAGCAAATATTGCATCTGTAGTACTCTTCCTTGGCATGAAACCATACTGCTGCTCAGAAATGCTCGCCTCTGCACTTAGTCTAGCTTCCACTTGCATGGCCAGTAGACGTAGTCGCTGTGATTGACAGTTCTCATTTTTGCAACTATGCCTGAACTTAGCCTTAACATATAGCCTGAACCTCAGTAAAACTATGCCTAAACATAACGCTAACATCAGTAAAACTATGCCTAAACTTAACCTTAACCTCAGTTAAACTATGCCTAAACGTAACCTTAACCTCAGTAAAACTATGCCTAACCCTAGTAAAACCTAACCTCAGTAAAACTATGCTTACACGCCTAACCTCAGGAAAACTATGCCTAAACCTAACCTTAACATCAGTAAAACTATGCTTACAAGCCTAACCTCAGGAAAACTATGCCTAAACCTAACCTTAACCTCAGTAAAACTATGCCTTCCAGGGAGCCAATCACAAGCACAGGTAAGGCAGGTCTATCCCATAACGTTGGTGGAATAATAACGCTACTCTGGCCTCAGGTCCTCTCTACCCGTCATTTGTTTCATTGTTCCATACATCTGTCTGCCTCAGTTCTACTTCTCTTGAGCTGCAGCTCAACCACAAGAGGGCGTTCAGTGTCATATCTTTAGTCAGTGACTCAATCAGTATGGTAGTATCATTTCCCACAAGTTTACAAACTCCAATTAAACCAACCAACCATCAAGTAATTAAAACCTCACAATTAATTTACACATCACAGAAAAGTCATAGTTAATAAAGTAAAAGCTACAATCTGGGATTTAAACTATTTCAACCCATCTGTAGGGTAGAGTATTGTAATACAATGTAACTAGCACATCAGCAGGGGTTGGAGGTGGACTCCCTACTATTCCACTGAGAAAGAAAAGAAACATCCTGCGGACTGATACTACAGTAAAACATACCTACTGGTTGACGAATGGCAGTGAAGTTATTTGAAACAGATGGATGCCTAGAATAGTCTGTCTGTGGTTATTCTTGGAAAACTAAACCTGAACAGCACAATATTCCGTGTGAACACTGGCATTAGGACAAGCAAGTAAATCACCTTGCATTTTATGCTTTAAAAATACATTTAACTTTTTAAATGTTTAATTTTATCCTGTAAATCAGTGAAGGCAAATGACTAATTTGGAAGACAGCTGGAAACGTAACGCATGATGGAATTTAAGTTGTGGTGCTAGCCACAGTCCAACTTAATGTTTTATCCGCAACACTGCAGATATATTGCTGGTGTCCCTCAACCAGAATAAATTAAGCAGTTCAACTTCAGCATGCATTGGACATCTAAAACCTACTAAAAACAATGTATTCACAACAAGTTATTTTTATTAAATTCAGTTACAGAGACATCCATTAAAAAATCAGCAATCAACTATTTTATGGATGGTAGGTAGTTATTTTGCAACTGCTTGCAAATGGAAATGCCATTTAACCACTTGAACCCTATTCTGGCCATGTCATAGTGTGTTTGGCGAAACGTAAAGTAGCCGATCTGGCAACTTTTGGTAAAATAGATTTGGTGTAGAGGGGGGAAAGAAGTGGGCAAACAACATAGGATAGAGACCTTGGGGACCAGAAAGAGCCCCTGGGGAACACGGGCCAACAAGGCATAGAGTTTAAGAGGTTAAAACACGGCAGCACACTGTATACAGCCTACATTAAACAAAACACTCAAAACAGAGCAATAACTAATCAGAATGATTCACATAAAAAGGGAGCCTAAACTGATTTCACAATCTTAGTAAACATGAAGCAATTGGAATGGGCTAATTAATTAGAGCATAAGTACTTGTAAATGCATACAGCATGACAGAAAAGTAGAGGATTGTGTAAAATGAAAATGCACATTAATAATTAACAGTCAACCACCCACAATGACTTGCACTCTCACACCATGTAAATAGTACACACACACACACACACACACACACACACACACACACACACACACACACACACACACACACACACACACACACACACACACACACACACACACACTTACTTACTTACTTAATTTTGTAATTAATTACCAAAGAAGAAAGTAAGCAACAAATAGAAACAAAGGAGAATATCTTCAACGGAGACAGGTAATGACAAATACATAGCAGAAATTGAAAACTTAACCCAAAACAATGTGATTTCACATAACAAAGACTTTATATTTAAAGCTGCTATAAGACTTTTTTATTTTTTGGTATTCAGACAGCCAGCAATGAGTAAAACGCTCCCAAAAAAAATGTAGTCTGTGACAAATCTAGGGGCCACAATCTGCATTCAAAGATGTTCCTAGATGCTGTCATTGGTCGAAAAAATCCCGGTCGAAAGGACTAACCAATCAGGAAGTAGATAGGCAAATTGACCAATGACAAAGCTTCTAGGAAAATCTTTGAATGCAGATTGCGGCCACTAGATGCATCACAGAGACATTTTTTGGGAGAGCGTTTTACTGTTTTGGCTGTCTGAACACAAAAAAGGTCATTCAAATTTGACATATTGCTTATAGCAGCTTTAACTCAGAAGTGTGTACAAATGGAACAACACTGACTTGTGGGTCCATTTGGTTCCATTTGCGCACTCTTCTGAGAACACCAAGGATTTTATTGTGTACTATCTGAAAATGGAACAGTGAACTCAGCAAAGTGAAACTAAACCTTTTATTCAGTTTAGTCTCTTCAAACCAGACCTGGGTTTGTTGTTGGGTTGCTTTATCCTGGTATGTCTCACATGTTGCACAGAACAAGAGTTGAGAAAATGTTTTTGACTGGAGGGTGGTGGATAGTCAATTAAGAATTGTTTTCTGCAATGGACAACCAAGGGCTTTGCCGAGGTGTGGGAAGTGTGACAGTTCAGAATCAGATAGAATATTTAAAAAAAAATATCAAACTAACACATACCACTATAAATTCAAAAGCAACACAAATCAAAGAAAGACTAAACAAAAACAAAAAAAAAGTATTTTTTTCTTCTTTTCTTTTTTTTACACAAAACCCAGACTTGGAAACAACGAATGTGTCAACATCAAGCTGGACTGACGACATGAGACAGTAGCCAGGTCTCAAGTGCTTGCTAGATCAGCAGGAAATAACATTTGGAGATCACTGGAGGGGGCTTGAAGGTAACATCAAGGGCTGTTGTATAGTACCTACAACAGGCAGCTCCTGTTCAAACGCACACCCTTCATCTCCCCTCTCTGCACGCCAAAGCAGTCTGAACACAGTCCTTGGGAGTGACGGACTAAAGCCTAATTTATATGTTTTCGTACGACCCCGTCACGCGCCAAAATGAAGTTTTCAACTGAGAATCACGACACATCGGTCATATGACTAGGTATCAATTACGCCAGTGGCACGCATTGAAAATAGCAAATCTACAAGCTCACTGTTTACAAGCTTTATCTATAAGTTTTAGCACTGTTGTGAACTTGTAGATTGGCTATTTGCGCAACCAAGTATAATTCAGACATTAGGCTTAAGGCCTTCAATGTACTTCTCCATCCATGGCCTTAGTTAAAACACTCTCCCTCTCACTTCTAATTCACTCTGATGCAGCTTAAAATCTTGAATCGTGCCACCATCATAAATCACACTCTAACTTGCTGCAGAGGTTACGCGGGTGGAACAGACAACTCTACCTTTCCCCCCTTGTTCAGCTCTGCCCTCCTTCCGGTTCGGCCATCCTGAGACACGTTAGGTCTCCTGGACTTTATTTTGTTCGAGGAGAGCTCGCTGATTTAACACGCACACGCAAACACCTCATCGCGAGATTGGGGGGGAGGGGTGAAGAAAAAAACCCTCATCAAAACCACGCCAATCGATTTCTCACTTTAGTTTGTATTTCACAAGACGTGGTTCTTCCTTCCCTCCCTTTGTCGCTCTCTCTCTCTCTCTCTCTCCCACCCTCCTCGGTTTTAGTGTGTCTTCTCCACTCCTGGTTGAGTGGGCGAGCAGGTTTCAGCCATCGGGTTCCGGTCCGGAGCCTGGTTCAACCCACTTTGGCCCAGCTGAGGAAGGCGGGGATGTCCCGGACCGGGACGTTGCGGGTCAGAGCTTTGACCCGCAGGTTACGGTCGTCTGTGAGGAGGACCACCTCCCTCCGTAACCTCACTGGTCCACCTGTTTGTGCGTAGGGAAGGGGGCCAAAGAGGTCAGTTCACTATATAATGGCAGCTAAACCACTTCAACCACTTTCTTTGTGAATAAAATGTTATTTTGAACAATCTCTATGGTAAAGCATGTTAATACGATTAACTAATAGTGCAATGGTTGTATTTGGTCTCCCTGCTCTTCTATTGAGAAAAATAGATCTTGTGGTAGGGTATGACCACCACTACTGGTTGACAAGCGGTACTGCAACTGCATTAAGGTCTAAACTCAACATCTCCCCTGAGTAAGTAGGTGTGCTCTGTTATAGAGCGTCGCAGTCCCGCCTCCTACCAGGGACCAGGAAATGAAACCCAATGCATTATTCTCATAGACATTTCTTAAAGTATTTATTTAAAGACGGTTACGCCGCGGACAAAGCCAACTCGAGTCGTGACAACTCATGACAACACAAACAATATTTTGGACCAAACAAATAATTACAAAGAAGAAAAACAACAAAAAAAGTGTTGTAACCTGCCGTTTTTTTCTTCTTTCTAATTATTTGTTTGGTCCAAAATATTGTTTGTGTTGTCATGAGTTGTCACGACTCGAGTTGGCTTTGTCCGCGGCGTAACCGTCTTTAAATAAATACTTTAAGAAATGTCTATGAGAATAATGCATTGGGTTTCATTTCCTGGTCCAGGGTAGGAGGCGGGACTGCGACGCTCTATAGGCTCAGTGGTTAAGAATTTCAGCACTTTTTCCACACAGGACCATGAGGTTGGCATCTCGGGTAGGACATCAAAGTTACAGAGAGCTGCTTTAAGCCCCGTTTCAACAAATAGCCCATCTACAAGCTCACAATGCGACGTGCTGTGAGCTTGTAGATCTGCCATCTCTGAAAAAGTTAAAAACATTTTAAAACACTTTGTAAATGTAAACTTTGGGGGGCAGGGGGGGAGTTTGGTTTCTACATTTTCCAAAACAAGGGACCCTAGGTTAAAAGTGATAAACAAAAATAAAAGAAGTGTTCACATGTGCGCCCGAAAACAAAGTACAGGCAAAAGTAAATAGATGATAGGGCTGTGTTGTGGTTTACTGGACATAAACTCAGATAGACATACAGTATGCAATGCATGACTTCAAATGGATGATGTGTCATACTTCTCTGTTCTGGCATGAAGTCCTTGGCCTTGTCTTTGCAGTAGTGGAGACAGGAGGACAGGATCACATCATCGTTGTTTCCCTGACGAAGAGAGGAATAGCGTTGAGAGTGAGGTCCAGAACACTGTACAGGCTTAACAGTTGATCAAATTAATCGATTTAATAGATTATAAAAAATGTTATCGATTGCATTAAAAAATCGATTCTTGAATAGATTTTATTGCTTTTTCTACTTTATTTTTAAATAAGCCTTGTCGAGCCCTCCTATTTCTGTAGCGTGAGGCAGTACACATAGGGACACACATAGCTGGGTAATGGAGTGGAGGCACCGCTCAAAAAAACATTAGCTGAACTTAACACACAGCGTGCGGCAAAGGGATTTCTACGAGGTTCAAATCCCAAAGGTCCGATGCGGGAAAGGGATTTCTACGTTTACCGCACCCGGGCACTTTACCAACTAGCACTGGATGATAGCACAACACTCCGATCACGTGATCCCCCCAAAAAAAGAAAAAAATGCCTCTCCTCCTCCCTTCCTGAAAACAGGACGGGAGGCAACCCCCGTATTGTCACGTAATGGCTGCTCGGAGACTCCCATGCAACTCAGGTCAACAGAATCGCTGCATACCAAGCCGATGGAGTGTCTGTCCGTCAGATTTAGGCTTTCTGTTCAAGAAGAGTACGTTACTACAAAAGCAGGTGTTACATAAAGGTGCATATCTCCAGAATGGAAGATGGTAAAATCATTTTTTTTTTAATTAGAGTGGACAAGTTACGCTTTCTTTTGAGGTATGCTGTGTGATTCTCGCTATAAGAGAACATTTACTGTCGTCCAATGCTATCATGTAGCAGCGAGGGCCATGCAGTTAATCAGAAAGCTCAGCAAGCTATGTGTTAACACAATCGGTGGAATCCCTAGGACGTGTGGACACGTCGGATGGACGGAACCAGTTAATATCCACGTATGGATTCCATCAAAAGGTTGCACTCCGGAAGTTTTGTTTTGATGACTTTGCCTCTCACCTGTTGGCTGGAGGTATCTTCGCTGCGAAAGGCGATGGACTCCAGCTGGTTCCCCCTGCTAGTCAGGGCTCTGAGGCAGGGCTCCCGCGCCTCAAACCCTCGCTCCAGGAACACCACAGCCAGGCGGGCCTTCTCCTGCACAGCCCGCACGTGGGACATGCTCACGTTGGGGTTACTGCGGCCTCCGCCAATGTTGTGCTCTTGGCCCTTGGCCAAGCCGTCCAACTCTGTGATCACTGGCCAAAGGAGAGACAAGTCAGTCCAGGTGATAATACAGTACCACTGTATTACAGCAATGGGCTAGATGCACAGTTGCACACAGAATAACTCTTCCTACTTCCGGGCCGCTTCCTTCCTTCAGGTGTTACAGATGATACTAATTAAGGCTCTGTTCCATTTAGTGTGCAGTGGTTCTCAAACTTTTTATTTTCATGAACCCGCAGAACTCTGAGAGTGTACAAATGGAAATTACAGGGCTATTTGGTTCCATGTCTACACAGAGTTACACACCCATATGTCCTTGAACATACTCAAGGACACTTTGAGACCCACTGGTGTAGCAGTGTTTCTAGTGAGCCAACATGCACAATAGCAGCACACAAGAATAGAACAGAGCCTTCATTAGTATCATCGGTAACACCTGTGGAAGGAAGTAGGGAAGGGGCCCAAGTTCTTTCCAAAATGTGCATATAGCCCATTGGACAAGAAATTAGTGATATTACACTTTGAGGGGAGATTGTATGATTATATTTTTGGCCTTTACTCCACTAAAAAACACAGACAAAACCTTCAAGAGCAAACCCCTCTCTCTCAGTCTCACCTATGAGCGGCACCACCAGTATATATATGCCAGACTGAAGGAGCTTCTTTAGTCCGTCCAGATGATCTATGAATCCATTGGTGTCTGGAACCAGGAACAGAGGACGTATCTCCAGCTCCAACTGTCCGCCTGCCTGCAACACCGCCTGGGAAAACACGCATACACGCTGTAAATCTACTGTGTGTGTTGTTATCGTTGCTTGTCTTTGTCTGTTGTCTTTTTATGCACTGCTTTGGCCATGTCTTCTTGATCAGGTCTAACTTGTAAGAGAGGTTTTAACCTC
Source organism: Electrona antarctica (assembly GCF_951216825.1). Taxonomy (NCBI): domain Eukaryota; kingdom Metazoa; phylum Chordata; class Actinopteri; order Myctophiformes; family Myctophidae; genus Electrona; species Electrona antarctica. The sequence continues at coordinate 17,263,778 of NC_136789.1, read as the reverse complement.
AATGTGACATCCAGGTAAAATAAACGCATCACGCCATAACATAACAGGCCTGTCGGTTGTCTGCACTGGAGATAGAATCATGCTGCATGAGCTGAAACTCAACCATGCCCTCGACTAGGGTTGGAATCATTTTGGATTTTAACTCATCCACCACTAGATGGCAGTAGCGATAGTTCAGCTCCTTCCACTGTATTTCGTTGTAAAAGGAGACCGCCTGCTCCTCTCCCACAACATGTAATGGAGGAGCTCCTCGCGCTGATCTGATCAACGACTATCTAAGAGTCTTTAGAAGCATTAATATTTTAGACGCACGTTTACCGGGAGTTGCTATTGAGCCGCTAAACATGGTCACTTTGTTCATCCAGCGCAATTTGGGCTGTAATTCTGATAAAAAGGTCTAAAAATCTTTGTTTGCCTTTTTGTTTGACAGTGCATTGAGGCTGAAGGGAAAGCCAATCGAGCTCGGAGCTGCAGATAGAGAGCTTTGATATGCGGTAAGCCAATATTATATGTTTATCAATAAATAGAACGCTAAATAACACGTTCATTTTTGCACCCGAACCGGAGTCTTACGTGTGTGTAGAGAACACCGTTGTGAACCGTAATCAATTTATATTAAAATAGGCATCAAAAGGCAAACTCGGCACAGAGGGCGTTTGGACCAGGAGGTGTCAAAAAGCGATATCGGCGGTAAATTAGTTAACAGTCCGATTCCTTTAGGAGGTTCCAAATGGAATGGAACTGGTACCTGGATCTTATCTTCGCGCCGCTGCTGCTGTGCCAGTTTGCTGGCGAGGACGTGGCGCCGCGCCCTCAGCTCCTTGATGTCATCCTTGCCATCACTCTCCTCCTCGACATCCATCTCGCCTTCCGAGGCGGATGATTCCGCCTCCACGATGACGTCATCGTTCTGCAGACAGACATAATTAATGAATGAATGACATCATGACACGTGGGTGAGGTTATGTGACCTTCCTTGCGTTCTGGAAAAAAATGCATCGATGCAGGCGTTAAACCCATTAATATACATATATAAAACAAATGAACCGGACCCCCCCCCCCCCCCCCCCCCCCATCTGAAAGAAAATATTTTGTATCAGGGACCCTCAGAAGAAGAAAAAGTCAATTAAATGTTCTGATACTTTTCAAAAATGATAAATAGCATATGTACAAGCTTGCATCGTGGCACGAAGTGACACACTTATATCTGCTATGTTTGAGAACCACTCTTTTAAACCAATGTTCTAAATCCTAAGAGTTTTCTGAAAAACGTATGATGCTATATATACTGTAATATAGTTAAAATGCCACATTTGCTTTTCTCAATTTCCACTCGGTTCCAAGGCGAAGGGCTCAATTAAGCTTGTTAAAGGGAGGGGGAGACGGTTTAAACGGGGGGGGGGGGGGTCTCACCTCTTTCTCTGTCTGAGAATCCAGCCTTTGCCTTCCGTCCGTTGATTGGCGAGTTGGAGGAGAGGTTACCATGGAGACGTATTTGCCTCCTTTGAAGGCCAGCAGTGGCTCTTCCTGTCCACACAAGGCCTCCAGGAAGTACTTGAGGACTGTCACTCGCTTACAGTCTGCTGCTATAGCCTGGGTGAAAGAATGAGTCTTTACATTACAGTCTGCTGCTATAGCCTGGGTGAAAGAATGAGTCTTTACATTACAGTCTGCTGCTATAGCCTGGGTGAAAGAATGAGTCTTTACATTACAGTCTGCTGCTATAGCCTGGGTGAAAGAATTAGTCTTTACATTACAGTCTGCTGCTATAGCCTGGGTGAAAGAATTAGTCTTTACATTACAGTCTGCTGCTATAGCCTGGGTGAAAGAATGAGTCTTTACATTACAGTCTGCTGCTATAGCCTGGGTGAAAGAATGAGTCTTTACATTACAGTCTGCTGCTATAGCCTGGGTGAATGAATGAGTCTTTACATTACAGTCTGCTGCTATAGCCTGGGTGAATGAATTAGTCTTTACATTACAGTCTGCTGCTATAGCCTGGGTGAATGAATTAGTCTTTACATTACAGTCTGCTGCTATAGCCTGGGTGAATGAATTAGTCTTTACATTACAGTCTGCTGCTATAGCCTGGGTGAATGAATTAGTCTTTACATTACAGTCTGCTGCTATAGCCTGGGTGAAAGAATGAGTCTTTACATTACAGTCTGCTGCTATAGCCTGGGTGAAAGAATTAGTCTTTACATTACAGTCTGCTGCTATAGCCTGGGTGAATGAATTAGTCTTTACATTACAGTCTGCTGCTATAGCCTGGGTGAAAGAATGAGTCTTTACATTACAGTCTGCTGCTATAGCCTGGGTGAAAGAATGAGTCTTTACATTACAGTCTGCTGCTATAGCCTGGGTGAAAGAATGAGTCTTTACATTACAGTCTGCTGCTATAGCCTGGGTGAAAGAATGAGTCTTTACATTACAGTCTGCTGCTATAGCCTGGGTGAAAGAATTAGTCTTTACATTACAGTCTGCTGCTATAGCCTGGGTGAAAGAATTAGTCTTTACATCAGTGGTCGCGACAAAAGTGGAACGATCCAGGACGAGAAAACCATTGTCTAACAAGTGGATGGGAGGTGATTTTTGCGACCATGTGGTTTCCTTGTGACTGGCTTCACTGGGAGTCCAACGGTCTCCCAGTGAAGAGCGCCATCTAGTAGTGTAAAAACTCAAAAACTAAATCATCCATGGCAGTGTGGGCCATTGCTATAAAACTTGTTTAACTCGTTCTTGGCAGTGAATGCGTGAAGGATCTATTAATAGTTAAGTCCAAACACAAACTGAGTTTAATTATTAACACCTGAGGGCGATTCTACAAATGCCTTCTAAATGAGCCTGTCAGCTTGCAGCTCACAGCCTGTGAGCTGCAAGCTTGTACATCTGCTACTTCTGCTCATTTAGAAGGCATTTGTAGAATCGCCCTCAGGTGTTAATAATTAAACTCAGTTTGTGTTTGGACTTAACTATTAATAGATCCTTCACGCATTCACTGCCAAGAACGAGTTGCATAGGCACTCGCCTATGCAGTACCGATTCCTATATTTCAATACATAATCTCTTATACCAGGGGTATTCAACTATAGATTAGGTAGGGGGCCACAATTGTAACATTACTTAAAGTTGGGGGCCACAAGACAACAAAAACAAAGCTAACAATTTACCGTTTTACCAGAAACAAAAGTTGTATACATTTTCAGTGGCATAAAAGAGCACAACATGAGTTCTGAGTGCAGTTCATCCTGTTGCCAGCTCCTGTTTGTAGCTACCTATTTTTGAGTTTTTCCATCTCGCCAAAAGAAATATCTCTTACTCTTACTTTGTGTTTCATTAAATCACTCAATAGTCTCTCGGGCTTTATGTCACAGTGCCCTAACTCTCAACTAATGGTTGAGAGTACAGGGCAAGAGTTCTTTAACAGTTCTATACCTTTGAGTTTGTAAGAGTTCACAGTGGAAAAAATATAAAAAGGTGGTGAACTTCAAAGACGGTCCAAGGAAGCTCTGTTAAATTGAAGTAGAAAATCCTTTATTGCATGTCCCAGGTCATCTTTGAGCAGAAAATGGTGTCTGGGATAAAAAGAGAGTCTTCTCACAAAGAAGTGAGATGTGTCCATTGAAATACCTACTTCCTATTTTCTCAAACTCAAAATCAAAGCCTGTGCAATATAAAGGTCTGGTAAAGAGATGATGCAGTATGAAGTCACCATGATGGTCTCATACGACCTATAGCACATAATGGAAATAAATGTGTACAATTAGCACACAATAATGGACAGCAGTATGTCTTGAGACATAGCACCCATGGCCAAATTCTGCATATGGTTACTACTATAATTATGTACAATAACCACTAGAGCTGTCCCAGACTCAGGATTTATAGTATCTAGTCGAATCAGAGTCGGGAGTTTAATGCGACTCGTCGACAAGAATAGGTCTTTATTGGAGGCTACAATTGCTAACATTTAAAAGCAATGAATCCGTAAACCAAATGACGACTGACAACAATCCTGTGTAGACTTAGACTACATACAGTCTGAGCGCAACGCTACTGTATCAAAGAGCTATGTTGCACATCCAGTAAATGGTAAATGGTGCATTTATATAGCGCCTTTATCCAAGGCACTTTACAGAGATTGTGCATTACATTCACCCATTCACACACACATTCATACACCGATGGCAGCGGAAACCATGCAAGGCACCAACTAGCACATCGGGAGCAATTTGGGGTTCAGTGTCTTGCTCAAGGACACTTCGACAGTAACTCTGGGGGAGCCCGGGTTTGAACTGGCAACCTCACGGTTACCATCCAGCCACTCTACCCCTGAACCACCGCCGCCGTCCAGTAGTAAAATAACATTAAAGAGAAATTACCGAAATATTGTGTACCTAATAATTGCAGTCAACTTTTTATCAGAACGACAAGCTGTGTGCGTGGCGCTACAGCATGAGATAAGTAGCTCTTCGCTAAGTCCCACCCAAGCCCGTTGTTGGCCAATACCACCTTAGCGACGGTTACTAAGGTAGGATACTGGTCACGCTTGCAATGCTGGTCAAAATGTTTAAGCAGTGTCAATAAATATATTTGCTGTACAGCATGTGTGGACCTCAGAAAGAGGGTTTGTTGTCTTACCTTGTTATGAGCAAACTAGTACGTTCCATGAATTATTTTGCTCCGTTGTGCAGTTTAATAGTACATATTAGAAATAAAAATAGGCTCTCATTGACTTCCATTGTAACGGGGGAACAGCTCTCAAAGTCACTCTTTTAGAACACTAAGCTGATTCTGACCGTTTATGACATCAGGAAAACTCATGCCGTTTTATTTTTAATAAAAAATGTCAACGTTGTCGTGTTTTTGTTTTGACTTCAGTGTTGCCACATTGTGTGAGAGAAATAAGCCAACCCACCTCCAAAAACAAGCCAACTCTTAAAGCCAAATCAAGAAAAACAAGCCAAAACAAACACAATAATATGACCATATATAATCATAATAAAAAGATTGTATGCATTTATCATTATAAATACTATGTAGGCCTATGTCTATGATAATTCATGTTTTGGTAATGTATTACATACACTAATTATTAGCCTTAAGCCAAAAGTAGCGGGAAATAAGCAGACCTGGCAACCCTGACAAGTTTGTGTGGAAAGAAGTTCCGGTTTGCCTACAAAACGATCTGATTGGTCCAAATCTGTACACACACTTCTGAAGTAGCCTCGGTCTCAGCCTTCCATCCAGGCCGTTGGATGTAAACAAATGTATTTGATCTCGTCCACTTGTCGCAAACACCATACACAATTTTGGACGCGTTTGAGGGAGACACTTTAGGAGAAATGTCTGGGACTGCAGCTGGGTGCATCTCAAACAGCATGGCGACTTGTTTACAAACGAGAGTTGGGAACACTAGAACCGCTTCACTGTATATCTCCAACCAAAATAGTTACTTTATAAATCTAGTTTTCCTGATGTCATAAACTTTTGTTGTGTTCTGTAACTGACTGACTTTGAGAGCTGTTTCCCCGTTACAATGGAAGTCTATGAGAGCCAGGTATTTGACCAGCATGCAAGCGTGACCAGTATCCTACCTTAGTAACCGTCGCTAACGTGGTATTGGCCAACAACGGGCTTGGGTGGGACTTAGCGAAGAGTGAATTAACACCACTCCACCTAATGCTGCAGAGGTCCAAAGGGTTTAACACACTTCCAAACGGTGTACATTGTTTAAGTCACAGGAACATGGTTTTCATATCATAAATATGAACTTTAACCAAAATCTTGCGTGCAAGTAATCCACGTGATGTCTTTTTTTTCTGAAAAGCGTCATGTCGGCTTTTCTGCAAACAAGTAGCTAATAACAATCAGAAGTATTTCCTCTCAGAACGGCAGATTTCAAAATAAGAGCCTCATGTTAACTACAGAGTCAACGGAAGGCTCTGGTCAACTGGTTTCATTCTACTACTTCATTCATTCTACTTCCAGGAAGTTGATGGACTAAATTAGAAATACACAACATACCAGAGCTCACTCGTAACTGACGCTATAAAATTAATTGACCAAAAGCAAAACACAGACGGGTCGAATCAAATAATTTGCATCGACTGATGGGGTCTCGGCTCTCGACTGCCTCTTTGACTGGTCGACTTTCAGAGGACAGCCCTAGTAACCGCCTCACTCAGTGTCTACGAAGCAGGGCTCCTATATGTCAATAGTTACTCTTCTATACAGTAACTAGCTCACTCACTGTGTCAGTGTGTCTGTCTACGAAGGAGGGCTCCTATATGTCAATAGTTACTCTTCTATACAGTAACTAGCTGACTCACTGTGTCAGTGTGTCTGTCTACGAAGCAGGGCTCCTATATGTCAATAGTTACTCTTCTATACAGTAACTAGCTCACTCACTGTGTCAGTGTGTCTGTCTACGAAGCAGGGCTCCTATATGTCAATAGTTACTCTTCTATACAGTAACCAGCTCACTCACTGTGTCAGTGTGTCTGTCTACGAAGCAGGGCTCCTATATGTCAATAGTTACTCTTCTATACAGTAACCAGCTCACTCAATGTGTCAGTGTGTCTGTCTACGAAGCAGGGCTCCTATATGTCAATAGTTACTCTTCTATACAGTAACCAGCTCACTCACTGTGTCAGTGTGTCTGTCTACGAAGCAGGGCTCCTATATGTCAATAGTTACTCTTCTATACAGTAACTAGCTGACTCACTGTGTCAGTGTGTCTGTCTACGAAGCAGGGCTCCTATATGTCAATAGTTACTCTTCTATACAGTAACCAGCTCACTCACTGTGTCAGTGTGTCTGTCTACGAAGCAGGGCTCCTATATGTCAATAGTTACTCTTCTATACAGTAACCAGCTCACTCACTGTGTCAGTGTGTCTGTCTACGAAGCAGGGCTCCTATATGTCAATAGTTACTCTTCTATACAGTAACCAGCTCACTCACTGTGTCAGTGTGTCTGTCTACGAAGCAGGGCTCCAGCGGCGCAGCCAGCAGCGGGACAAAGCCGGCCAGCAGTCGGTCCTCCTCCAGTAGCAGCAGGCTCAGCTCCTCGTCCCCCTCGTCCTCCGCATCCGCTTTGTATAAGGGCGCCTCCCCATGATCCACGTGCGCCAGCACATTGCACATGTCTGCCAGACACTGCCAAACGTCAGGGTTGCTGCTGGAGACGGGGCACACAGCGAGAACCACAATGTTGTTGTTAACACATTGTCTGCTATTATATACATATACACACACACACACACACACACACACACACACACACACACACACACACACACACACACACACACACACACACACACACACACACACACACACACACACACACACACACACACACACACACACACACACACACACACACACACACACACACACACACACACACACACACACACACACACACACACACGTGTTTTAATATCCATCTGTTGTCTGCGACTGACGTATATACGCTTTGTAGCGCTTTATATGGATCTGAAACGGCCAGCTAAAAACCTTTTTTTTGCCCCGAGCTGGTTGCTAGGCAATGCATTGCTCGCCCCTGCACGCACGGAGCGTGCTCACTGCTCACACATGGCATGCATAGACTACTGTTACAAATTAGGATCTCCTGTCTCCTTACTCGAAAACTACGCCCCTGTCCGTGGTGCTGATCAGACATCCAAGGTTCGGATCAGATTTCTGATTTTTCATCGCATCGCGATCGAAGTATAAACCTTTTTTGAGAAAGATATCTAGCGTGAGCTAATGCTAACATTAGCCTTTTCTTACAATGGAGGTCTGCGAGCCTCCTCTGAGTGGGGAAAACCGAAGCGATTGAGTAGTAATCTCCCCAATTCCAACCCTGCAAGCTATTTACCACTTGTGACCACCAGTTGTTCTATTTGTACATCCTCAAGAGTTACAGAACTGTAAGGGTCCATTTGGAACCAGCTATAAGAATCGTTAAAAGGAACTGTTATGGAATCGGGCCGTTAAGAGGGAATCGTCAAGGAACCCGAATCGTTAAAATCCTTAAGGTTCCCAACCCTAGCAGAGGCGTGTGTGTTGTGTCAGGCTCAGCAGGGATTCGCAGCCACCATTTGAGCAGCTGATTCTTGCTACATTTATGCCATCTTGCTAACAGAAAAAAGCATGTATAAACCTACACAAGACTTCAAGCCTAGTCCAAATTACAATTTGTTTTCTATTTCTTTGTGATAATCAATTGACCAAGATAACACTTTATCAACATTTCCGTTTTGTTTTCTAGGAAAAACTAAAGACTAACTCTAAATAACATTACAACTACCTTGTTTGTCAGTTCAGCTCAAGACATACAGTATGTGATAAACATGAACATTGATTTGGATTTAATAGGGCCTTTAAATATGTATTAGCTTTAGCTGGGTCTATATGACTGACGTAGGTTGGTATGTTTGTGCATGCTTGACTTTGAACGCGTGCGCGTGTACCTGATACGACATGGTGGTGGGTTCCACTGTTCAGGATGTCCCAACATCCAATCAGACCAGACCTTGATGCTGGGCAGCAACTCTCTGATGTCCAATGGGAAAGCAGAGACTCTCACCATGCCCTCCTCCCCTTTCTCTCCATTCTCCAGTGGGATGGCCTCTGAGAGACAGGGAGCAAGAGATTGAGATTGGACATCAAACTAGGAAATCAAGTTTGTCAAACTATTATATTGGCTAATGTCATGGTAGGAGCTTAAAAGTACACCTGATGAACAAAACTCATTGTAAGCCTTAAAATCAAAGGAAACAGACCCCCGTTTCGCAGCGCTCTTGAGAATTAAATAATTACTGTCTGTTAGTACATAAATATGTTCGTCAGACTACCCAATGCTGCATTCAAAACACAAGACAGACTATGCTACGGAATGGAAGTAAGAAGGTTGTGTGTGTGTGTGTGTGTTGTGTGTGTACCTGCAGGTGTGTCTCTGAGGAGTTCTGTGCAGCGTTGAACCATCAGACCAAACATGGCCAAGCCCAGAGCTGTGCTCTGTTCCTGAAGGACGGAGCGTGGGTCTCCTTCTCCAGCTGACAAACACACACAGCATGTATTATGATCAGAATTACCTCAGGGTTCCGTTTCTGTTTGTTGGCAAGATATCTCCAAAAGTTATGAACCGATTTGCACAAGGCTTTGTGTAAAGGTTTGCTCATGAGGCAAGGACGAACTGATCAACTTTGCACCAAAGGGTTGGAGTTAGCGGTGGGTGTGGCCTCTCACAAATAGGCCTGTAAGGCCTGAACGGATTCACATAACACAATGAGACCCTATCAAAAAATGTTGTCAGTGGAAAAGTGGAAAAGGCAGTGGGCGTGGCTTCGAAAAAAAGTATTTTATTTCAGAATATGAACACTTCATGTAACTCGATGAAACGTTAAAATAAAAATATTTTTAAAAAAAAGGGTAACAAGGGTAGCAGGTCTTTGTTACCTCTGCTATGAGCATTGTGGATAGTGAACATGTTGATAGTGATGATCTGAAGCATTCGTGTGCTGCCCAGAGGGGAGGGGCTGTGCTGGAGCAGAGCCCTGAACTCCTGCAGAATCCGACTGGCTACTGCAGGAAAAGACTCCATACTGTATGAAAAAACACATGCGAGCAAGAGAGAGAGAGAGAGAGAGGCGCAAGAAAGAGGGCAAGCATTAGATGACATGCTCTCTGAGAATGATTCTCCTCATCAAGAATGAGCACAGCACACAGTACACAAGCACTCACCCGACTTTTGTGAAGAGCTTTCCATGGCCGTACAGGAAGCTCAGAATAAACCTCTTATTGAGCTAAAAGGGAACATAACAAGATGACAGAAGTTAGTGAGTGTATAAGTTAAAAAAAGGTAAATGTAGGACAGCGACATTTCTGCAGATGTAACGTGGACGATATGAGTAATATCATTTTTCGACCACGGTCGAGATCATGGATTTCACAATGCCACGACAGACTTCCCGGTCCTTCATTGCCACCCCCATTAGTCGATGGGTGGCTCTTCCAAGACAGATTTTGCGCTCTCATTAGAAGGCGGGTGTAAGTGCCATCCAACCGTTTCTCTAGTTTCTTTGAAAGTGTCCATGTCTCGGAGCCATAGAGTAGAATCGGCTCAACGGTCTTCCTAAATATTTTTACTTTTAACATCTTACTAAGCTGGGATGACCAGATCTTATGCATGTCATTGCAGGCTGACCAGGCCATACCCTTCCTAGTTTGAAAGTCCTTTTGGGAAGAAGATGTATAATATGAACCCAAATACTTGTAGTCATCAACCCGTTTCAGAGGAGTGTTAAGTGTTTTTATAATGTGGTTATTGTTGGATTTGCATATATTTACATATTCAGTTTTCGTCTCGTTGAGATAAAGACCAACACAGTTGGAGGCCTGCTCAAGAGACTGAAGGAGAGCCTGAGCGTATTCCAATGATTGACTGATAAGCGCGATGTCATCAGCGAAGTCAGTGTCGGTTAGGTATTTAGCAGGATGACGAGAATAGCATACTGAATATATTCAGCATTGTGCGAGCAAACAGGAAAGATTAGAATAGACATTAGAAGAATACTTAGGTATTTAGCAGGATGACGAGAATAGCATACTGAATATATTCAGCATTGTGCGAGCGAACAGGAAAGATTAGAATAGACATTAGAAGAATACTCAGATGTGTCTGTGGGGGAGGCGATTGCTAATGCAAGGTTACGTGGGCCTCTTCCAATGTGTCTGCATATTACTGTGATCTTGAAAACCGTTCACTGTACCGCCTTCATATAACACTTGTGAGCACGTGGACAAGACATGTGCAGATCAGACCAGGGTATGTATGCACATTTATGTGCACATAGCAGGAACAAAACTGCTCCCCCCCACATGCATACACAATGCATGTGTAGCGTACCATACTGCAAGGCAAGCCGGCTGCCACTGCCTGCCATGCTGGTTTGAATTGAAAACACCGGCGTACAAACATGGAATCTTTAAAATCTCAGATATAACCAGATCTCGGAACAAATCGGGTCCATAACAAAAGAAAGAAAGTCTGATTCTCACATCACTGGCACTGAGGTTGCCCAGCTCCCCGTCCTGTTCAGAGTCCCTGCTGGACTCACTGCCTCCTCTGTGTGAGGATGGGTTTGCTGTGGGACCGCTCGGCCGGATCCAGGTCTCCACGCGGGCGCCGTCCTCCCCTCGTCCTCTTCCTCGCACCGCTGGTCCCCTGGAGCCTCCCTCAGACTCCTGTCTCCTCTTCTTCTCCAGCTGGTCTGCCTGCAGGGGAGGAAAAAAAAGTCAAAATAACAATTGTAAATCATTGTTGAGAATGGGGGATGTCAAATTAAATGAAAGTTCTTCTTTTTTTTGTCAATCTCAATTTTGTGTGCAATGTGCATTATATATATATATATATATATATATATATATATATATAGATATATATAAACAAACAGATAGCTTCTCACATGCACATCCAGGTGGGGGAGGTGCTGGTAGGCAAGGTATAAATGCAGGCCAAAGAGAACTTCCCCAGGGAAAGGAAGGGACCGCACACTCCAGAGACTCAGGACAAGATTAGTTATGCTTCATTTCTTTATTGCACGACGTGTTTCGCCGTGCCAAACGGCGAAACGCGTTGTGCAATAAAGAAATGAAGCATAATCTTGTCCTGAGTCTCTGGAGAGTGCGGTCCCTTCCTTTCCCTGGGGAAGTTCTCTTTGGCCTGTGTGTATATGTATGTATGTATGTATGTATCAGGGATGTGAATATGTTTTCAATGTAATGAGTCCCGGGATGCAGGGATGGTTTTTTAGATGAGTCCCAGGGACATTTTATGAGTCCCACTTCAACCACGTTAGGAGTCATATTTTGCCATTTTTACAAATTGCAGCATTTAACTCCCATTTCATTTTATATGGTTATAATGTGGTTATAGTCATGTTGAAAACAGAAGCAGAAATTATTATTATAACTAAAGAATAAAAAACAGTACTGTAGTGCATCCCGTGGATGCAGAGGTCGTTGTTTTACTATAAACTGCGTTTTGGGATGCAAAATGCACCCTATTTTAATCTCTGATGTATGTATGTATGTATGTATGTATGTATGTATGTATACTAGAATTTCGCGGGCCTTCGGCCCGCTCATCCTCGCGCCATGCGATGCGTCGCAAATGGGAAGAAGGCAATGGCAAGCCATGATGTTTTCATTTATGCATTTGCTTGGAAAGCGCAAAGTTGCCAAGCTGGCTGAGTGGCCCTGTGTGGTTTTGTGTATTTGCGTATGAAAGCGAGCATGGCAAGGCGCAGGAACAGTATACTGTACTGTACTGTGCTGTACTGTAAGTCTTTGTACTGTACTGTACTCATGTGTACTGTTCTCTGTGCTGTTGTATGTGTTATTTTTTATTATTATTATTATTACATGGATTAATATTCTGATGTACTGTACTGTTCTCTGTACTGTTGATATTATAGTTATTAGTGTTGTGTTATTATGTATTATTATTAGTATTATTATTACATGGATTAATATTCTGATGTGAGCTTTGTTTCTGTACTGTACTGTACTCATGTGTACTGTGCTGTTCTGTGTATTGTTGATATTATTGTTGTTATTAGTGTAGTGTTATTATTGTTTATGATTATTATGATTGAAAGAGCATGGCAAGGCGCAGGAACAGTATATTGTACTGTACTGTACTCATGTGTACTGTAGTGGACTGTTCTGTGTACTGTTATTAGTGTTGTGTTCTTATTTATTATTATTATTATTACATGGATTAATATTCTGATGTACTGTACTGTTGTCTGTACTGTTGATATTATAGTTATTAGTGTTGTGTTATTATTTTTTATTATTATTATTATGACATGGATTAATATTCTGATGTGAGCTTTCTTTCTGTACTGTACTGTACTCATGTGTACTGTACTGTTCTCTGTACTGTTGTTATGATTAGTGTAGTGTTGTAATTGTGTATTATTATTATTATTAGCGTTCTGTGGCGTGTGTGTGTGTGTGTGCGTGCCATTTCAGCTGCATCGCGAGGCGATACAAAATCCCCCCCCCCCCCCGCGCACGCACGCACGCACACACCACACACACACACACACACACGTGTCTGCAGTGACACTGCGTTGTACACAGCTGTTCAATTTCATCCGTAGTGACTGGCAGAGGCAGTGGTTAACACTGGACGCAAATCATCCAGTGTTAAGCAGTCATCCAGGATTCATAGAACCATAGTAACATACGTAACTTACGTGTTGTGTTGCATCGCGTTGTTGCAGCGTGTGCGTGTAGTGTTGGTGGTGTTGTTGTGATCCATATATGCGCCGCGGTTCGTCCCGATTGTACCACGCCAGGTGTCGACGCGGTCGTGTTTGCATGATTGTAACTGTATGTAATCGCGGCGCTCGCCATCCAAGTTAGAATCAGTGTAGAAGCTGTGTTGTTGTTGTTCTTCTTCTTCTACTGTTGGTTTCCGGCAGGCTGTACACGTGTGTGTGTGCGCGCGTGCGTGCGTGCGTGCGTGCGTGCGTGCGTGTGTGTGTGTGTGTGTGTGTGTGTGTGTACTGTGTAACTTCCGGTAGTGTTTCCGGAAGTGTGAAAGGTAAGACGAACCACGTGGGTCACGTGGTGGGGTTTTGAGCCAGTGGGAAGGGGTGATGTGGTGTTGCCAGGTCCACGTATTGTAAGCGAGTGGTAGTGTGTGAAAGTATAGGCTGTAGGAAGTCAGGGTTTGCGGCCTTGTTTACATAGACGTGGCAACAATGTTGGCGGCGCAGCCACTCTATGGCGCAGCCAATGAAAAGAGTGGAATCACGGGATGCAGTGTTGCCAGGTCTGCGAATTGTAAGCGAGTTGTAAGTAGCGTGTTGAATGGCATTTTTTCTGTGGTTGTTTTCATAGACGTGGCAACAAATTAGGCGGGGGTGTCGGTGCTTGTGGCGTGTTTGTGTTTATTATGGATATTGATATTGTTTGCGAGTGTGGACGGGAGCCGGCTTTAGTGGCAGTGGGATGACAATGTTTACGCGGTTGGTGTTGAATGTGGTCGTGCGGCGCGACATGAGGAGATAGCCGTGGATCGACGCGGAGGGTAAGTGTGTGACGTGTTAGTGTGTTGTTGCAGTGTGTGTTGCAGCGTGTTGCAGCGTGTCAGTGACGTAGTAGCTGGTGCCTTTTGTTCCTGTGCGTGTATATACGGTCAAGGTACTTGTGAGAACATGAAGGGTAAATGACTGACCTTGCGCTTTGCCTCCTCAAACAGACCCATCAGACTCTCCCTTGCTGTGAGGATGGGGTTGGAGGCTGCCAAGCTGCGCATGTAATAATACACAGCATCCAACTTCCTCTTCTGATAAGGGACGGAAAAGAGAAATGGAAAGAGCTTATTAGCATATTCATTATTCATTATTTCGGAATGAATCCAACAATATAATTCCCATCAGCTGCAGACGTTTTTTTTAAAGACATACCGTGTAGACTGCCAACAGCGCCAGCTGGTTGTAGGGTCGTCCATTTTTAGGAGCAATCTGCTGGGCTTTCAGGTACCAGCTTAGAATAAGGAGTCAAAGACACTGCCGTCATCAGTAAACTCTACAGGGGATTGTCTATTAAAAGTTGTACACATTTCCAACCTTGGGTGTGAGATGCGATTGTGTTGACACACAATCTCAATTTTCAACAACTGATCATTTTATTCAAAATTAAACTAGACAATTGTAATAAAAGAATAAAACAAGACGCATGGGGAATAATAGAATAGGGACAATAAATAAAATAGGGGGAATAAAATGGAATGTCTCCCTGCGGTGTGATAATACCTGGCCTAAGTTCAGGTACAGTATATGGGTACAATTTTGGTGTTTAGGCAATATTTTACAGATGGGTAAGTGAACTAAGTTTAGACAACCCCATTTGGATGCTGTCAATACACTGAATGGGACGTTGTCATGTTTAATCAGACTATTGATTGGTCTATGTAGGTGACATACTGACATACCGATGAGCTCAGTAGGCATTTTGTCGTTATTCTGTTAGTCAGGGGATATTAATAAAACCTGGGAATACATTTCTTCACCAATGTGTTTGTAAAGGTGTCTACTAACATATCCCACATTGGTTTATATTCAACCACCCTAGGGGAATTTTTGACAGGTGGTGAAAGTTGGGGTACCATACAACCATTATAAGGCAACATTTTCTAAATTTCATTATGCTTTAAGTAGCATGTGACGTGTCAAACTAGGGGGTTTTCATCATTCTGAATCCATTCCAAGCATTAGTTTTGCACGAAAAACACTCCTTGGGCTAAAAAATGTGATGAAGTCAGCACATTTGGGCATATTTGGGCAAGTGGCTATGGCCAAACTAGGGGGTCTATGGCCAAACTAGGGGTCAAACTAGGGGCTTAAAAAGGCCATAGACGTCATCACAAAATGTGATGAGGTCAGCACATTTGCGGCCGTTTTTAGCCCAAGGACTGTTTTTCGTGCAAAACAAATGCTTGGAATGGATTCAGAATGATGAAAACCCCCTAGTTTGACACGTCACATGCTATTTAAAGCATAATGAAATTTAGAACATTTTGCCATATATTGGCTGTTGATGGTACCCCAACCTTCTGCGGCTGTCAGCAATTCCCCTAGGGTGGTTGAATATAAACCAATGTGGGATATGTTAGTAGACACCTTTACAAACACATTGGTGAAGAAAATTCTTGGTAAGAAATTTATTCCCAGATTTGACTGGTAATACTGATAATATTCCCTGACTATGTGGGTTGATGATGGCTATTGTTTTGACCGCGTCTCAAGCAAACTTGTGCCGGATAGAGACTGAACTGGCTCGAAAAGCACCAAAAGTTGGTGCCCAAAATGCGGAAGTGGATGCTGCCCAGCTGCACGGGGTTTCCCAATCATACTTCCACGTGTCCGCCTGCAGTCCATCCTCTTACCACTAGGTCCCAGTGCTTCAACGTTGGAGAGCCTCACTGGCCCCTTGGAGGCACCACCGAGCAAGTTTCCGTGCAGAATGTTGCAAACGTTTAGAAGGCCAGAAAGCCACGCCTCCGTCGCGGTCAACCCACAGAATAACGACAAAACACCTACTGGTCGGTCAGTATCTCACCTACTCAAATAGTATCAATCTCACCACAGTACCAATCAATATTCTGATTAAACGTGATGATGTTCCTGACAGCATTCGAAGCCGTTGGTTTAGACATGGGTTTGTGTCTGCAGGTAAACATGGGAACAGGGTAATTATGAAAACGTTTAAAAATACGGGGCAAAGATAATCCGTCTTTAAGTAACAACTGACTCTATATCAAAGCAAGGTTGAGTACTGTACGTGCTTAGACATCTTCAAGTGTTGTACAGTAGCTGCCCTTGGATATAAAGTATGCACTATGCACAGTTTTATCATCCAATGTGTTTCACAACACACACATCACCAACAACATAGCGTGGATGACAGCATACCTGCGGGCCTTGCCGTAGTTAGCAGAGTCACTGGCTTGTTCGCGGTAGCGGGCTATGTCTCCCTGACAAATCATACACCGCTGAGCACTGATTAAAGCATACTTCACCTTAGAGAGAGAGAGACACACACACACACACACACACACACACACACACACACGCACACACACTAAACAACTAGACTAGACCAAGTCCTTTGAGCTTTAAAAGATGAACATCTGGAGGGATGCTTCGCACATTTCCTCAAGCAATTAGTTGACAGAGGTCAACTGGGTGCTCACAGGAGATTATAAACGTCTTGAACATATATGGTGCTTCTAGGATCAATGAGAATATGTAGACTTAAAAAAGAAGAAAGAGAGACCTGAGCACTCAAAAACGGAAGCTCTTGCCCTGATGAAGACCGTGACAGGTCGAAACATGTTGGCTTTTATGGAATAAACTTTTCTTTTTCTCCACATTTGAGTAAAAAGAATCAATAATTTTCAGAAATAAAATTAAAACCCAGTAAATTTATGACATTACGACATCCAAAATCCCAGACGATACCTAGTCTCATATCACAATATCGAAATATAATCCTACCCCCCCCCCCCACACACACACACACACACACACACACAGTGTTGTACCGTTTTGCGTAATGGGCGTGCCCTGATAGCCACGCCATCCATGTAGGCCTCTAGCTTAAACTGGAACACAGTTTGCAGCTTCTGAAGCAACGCATCAAAGAATTTCGCTCCCTGTGAAACACAGACAAATTGAAGACAATTAAAAATGTACAACAAATCTCTTTGACAAAGGTAGGTGATACAAACTCACGAGTCACACACAACACGCTGTGGGCTTGCAGATCGGCTATTTTAAACGAATGAAGTAAACGAATGAAGTGTTCATGATGTGGTCAAGGAAATAGCAAATGACATATTTTTAATTGTTTGATATCAGAGTGCACCACTGACTCTACAGTCTAGAGCCAAATTCCAATACCGCAACTTTCACACTCGCTCACTCTCCTCGCGTCCTCCACTCGGGACTCACACCTTAGCCCCACCCCCAGCGAGGAGGAGAGGATTCGATGAGAGGACAGAGTGGTGGAGTGGATTTGCCTCTATCGGAATGTACTACGCTGTCATGTCAAAGCGACGGCACATTCCGCGATCACTTATGACGTGCGGTGTATCAATTCAATTAAATTAATCATTTGCATGGGAAAACATACAAAACATACATTGCCAAAGCAAAAGTGGAATACAATACAATACAATGTGTCACACTCACACAGCTCAGCTGTGACAGCTGGATCACTGGAACCAGAGCCGTGGATGAGATAGTGTAGTACAGAATAGACAATTCATCAATGTGTATGGCCAGTGGCCACATCGTTATCTTCATAGGTAACATGTGCAAGGCTATTTATTCCTGAAATAGTGAATAAGCGCCAGGATGCGCAAACTTATACTATATATTATATCAGTCCCGCAACACGGCACCACTGCTTTGCAATGAACACTAGAACAGGAATTATAGGTAGTCTCTCTGACTTACATATTCAGTTCAGTCCACATGCGCATAATATAGCCTATATCCTACTTTTATTATGCTTATAACACACAACGCAATAATGCAGTGGTTTGTTGTGGAGCTTTCACTTTCACATATGTAGGCTAATAGATAGGCTACTTTATCATTCTGAAGCTCTATTAATTCAGCGAAAATGTGTCTCTTCAACAAACAGTAACGCATTTTACAGTTTGATGTGTGCACGACTGCACGCGCATGCGTGCATGTGTGTTGGGTCAGCAGCAGCGCTAGTGGATTGGGGGGTGCATAGTATCCCCCTCCCCCCGCTATTCATTTCAGTGGAAGTTGCTCAGTGGCGTTTTGAAGCACCCGGAAGACTGCCGGAAGTATAATTATGACTCAATGGCTCGAGCGAGCGGAAGTTTAGCCTAGCCTAGCCTCGGACCTCAATTTTGAGGTCCGGGCTTTAATACACACGTGACGACATGAACGTCCGTCCACCTCCATGAAAGTGCTGCAATTCCACATTTTGCCAGTAGGTAGTGGCATCTTCAACGTTGGATAGCCTTACTGGGGGCTTGGATGCTATGCTATCTGCAAAATCTAAGATGGCGTCCTGTGTCACCTTGAAATGGGCTCTGAAGCTGCAAATAGCTGGGCACACCGATTTACTGGTTCCAACTGACGCTGGGCTCTCATAGTGTTAATATACCGTCGTATCGTATTACGTATATCAGCAGCAAATAGTAGCCGGGTGCCTAATAGTAGCTGGGGGTATTATTTGCAGGGGGGGCTATTACTTGCAGTTTCTTCACCCTGAATTGGGTCCACCCGGGTTATTATTTGAGTTCCTTTAGCCACGTAACTGGTAAATACATTTTTCAAATAATTGTAGTGGAGTAAAAGTGCTGAAAACTGGAAATACTCCAGTAAAGACAAAAATACAAAGCTTATTTTGCCCACCATAATACCATTTAAATCCATTATCACAGTAGCACAGAGAACACATAAGAGCAAATACACAGTACTTCATCCAGCAGGGTGAGCAGCATGTTCCTGATACGAGGGGTGTTGTCAGCGGCCGGGTCTTTGAGCAGCTGGCGGAAGCGTTCGATGACCTGATAGAAGACGTTCTTCCAAAGGGCCTGGTCCAGATTCTGAGAGTCAGCGAACTCGATGTCAGTCAGGATCACCTGCTCGTACAGCGTCAACAGCTCCGCCCTGAAACAACAAGGCCACAAGCATAATACTGGTTTGTTAAAGTGGCATTGCACCAAAAATATTAAAGTTTAACTGTTTTGACTTGGAGTTCAAGTACAAAGTGGCATACAGTATGTAGACACAGGAATATTTTAGTAGGTTCATGTCCTACTTGCAATAACAAATAAAAGAAAACGTGTTAAGAAGTTTAGGTTATTTAATAGATTGATTGAACTGCATTACTACAATGATGAAAGGTATAGTTCCTAAGGAGGAATACTGTCAACAACATACAGTAAGAGCTTCCAATTATAGAGTAATACACCTTTACAATTACAGACTTAGAATAGTGACTTCATGTATTAGATAGATGGATATCTCTCTCTCTCACAGCCAGAGTGTTGTTCCAACAACCTTTCCCCGTTTCCCATAATTCCTCACCTAAGCTGGGCCATGCGGTCCAGTCCATCTGCACTCAGTCTGTCCCTGGACAGCAGGTTGCTGAGCTGGAGCTCCTGTGTGTCAGCAGCCCTAAGAAGCCTCCCCAGCTCACCCCTGGCCTGCCGCTCCGCCTCTTCAGGGGTCAAGCCCCCGTCCACTCCGGTCTGGGGGTATCCAGCTCCCCGGTAACCATACTGGCCCACTCCAGCAGCCGGGTATATACCGTTGGACTGGCCCATTTGGTAGGGACCCATCTGGTATGGGTATGGATAGCGCTGGCCGGTAGAAGCGTTGGGGTTATGCGGGTTGCCGCCGGGGTAGCAATAAGGGTTGTCAGAGTTCTGGAACTTGTAGTAGGCCATGGCGGCAGCCTGCTGCTGCTGGCTGGGGTGGAAGGGGGGGCTGCCCGCCACCTCGTCGTCTGTGTCCAGGAAGTGGAGCTGTCCGTACCCGCCCCCTGATGTCTGCAGGTACATGGGCTTCTGCTGGATCGATGCATGCTGGGAGGGCTGGCTGCGGGTCAGCGCGGGTTTCTGGTCAGGGTTGTTGGGGTCCCAGAGGCGCCTCACTCCCCCTCCTCTCCCTCCCCTTCCTCTGCCTGCCGCTGCCCCTCCTCCTCCTCCTCCTCCTCCTCTTATTCCCCCAAACAGCAGCCTGGGCCCGGGCGAGTTGGAGAGGTCCGTGTGGGCAGGGAGTACCAGGATGCCCCTGCCTCTACCACGGGGGCCCGGGACAGGCATGCGTTGTGGGCTGGCAGTGGCGGTGACAGGAGATGCGCTCGGTAGCTTTTCCAGCGACACCCGGAGGATTCCTCGGCCTCCCCCTCTGTTCCCCCGTGGTCGGCCCTTATCCTCCTGCCGTCGCTCCATCACACAGTCTTCCTCCTCGCCGTCCCTCCTCCTGCGCCTTCTGTCTTCCGCCATGTCGCTCAGCTCGCTGCCTTCAGGGGACTCTGTGGACGACTCTCCATTTGTCCTCCAGCTGCGTGGCT
This sequence comes from Electrona antarctica, assembly GCF_951216825.1. Taxonomy (NCBI): domain Eukaryota; kingdom Metazoa; phylum Chordata; class Actinopteri; order Myctophiformes; family Myctophidae; genus Electrona; species Electrona antarctica. The sequence continues at coordinate 17,243,119 of NC_136789.1, read as the reverse complement.
GGCCGCCTCCTTTTCGGACACCTCCGTCGATCCTCCGCTCTGCTTTCTCCTTGCGCCCAGGTCCCAAACACCGCGGCTGGGGCCCCTCGTTGTTGATCCCTTTGCCTGTTCCGGGCCCATCCACACTGCTAGCTGAACTGCTGCTGTAGGTGCGGTTCCGCGAGCGCCTTATGTCCGACTTGGAGTATCGCTTCGTCGAAATGGTCGGAACGTTGGTATCAGTTTTGTTCCTCTCACTTCTCTCCGCCAACGTCTCCCGCCGGTTCCTGTCCACGTCTCGGGGCTGGTGGTTGTTGTTGTTGCTGCTGCTGTCCCCTCTCAGTCTCTCTCGCTGCTTGTCCCTGCCCTTGCCTTGTTGCGTCTCTCCTGCTTTGTTGGGCTCCTTTGCTCTGTCTGCCTCTGATGTTCTCCTGTTTCTCTCCATCTCAGCACCGCCCTTGTCACACTTCTTCCCCCCTCCTCCTCCTTCAGCCCTTACCCTCCTTGACTCCTGATTTCCTTCCTTTTCTTTTTCTCCTCCTCCTCCTCTTCTCCTGCGGTTTCCCCTTTCCCTCTTCCTCTCTGTCTTTTCTCCTCCTTCATCTTTCGCTCCCTCACCTCCACCTCCTTGGCTTCTCCGTCCCTCAGCGGTGGCTTTGCGCCTCCTACCCTCTTCTCCCTCCTGACCTCCAACTCCTGTCTTTGCCTCCTCTTCCGTCATGTGGAGCTGTTCCATTTCGCTGGACAGGTTATCCACTGCAGCAGGAGCTTTCTCTGAGTCTCTCCTGCGCTGCTTGCGACTCCCCTCCCCAGCCCTGGCCCCCTTCGCTTTCTCCGCCCTCCCTTCATCCCCTCTGTCCTTCTGTCCTTCTCTCAATATGGCAGGATTTTTATTTCCTTCTTTTGCCCCCGCCTCTCTCTGGCATTCTGGTTCTGCCGTAGACTCTTCCCTACTGGGTGTAGGCTTGTCCTCCTCTCTTGAGGCTACAGACTCCTTCCCCTGACCAGTCCTTCGACTCCCAGGTTGATAGAACACTCTGTCTGGTTTACGGGCTTTGCGGGCTGCATTGAGCGGCCTGGCTGACTCCTGGCTGTCATTTTCACTGCAGTCCTGACCTTGGCATCCTTCTGCTTTGGCTGGTGGCTTGTGGCTGTTGCCAGTTGGGACGTTAACTATGCTGTTGTGACAATTACTACCGTCACCTCTCGGTCTGCCTTCATCTTCTCTTTCTGTGCCGCCTCCACCATCTGTACAGTTGCGTCTCCTCATCGTTTTCTCTGAGACGGTCTTGTTCTTGCCTTGTGATGGTCTGACCTGCTGGTCTGGGTCGGAGGTCGTGGGAACTGGGTCCCTGTGGTGACCCAGTTTAGCGTTCTCTCCCTCGTCGCTGTCGTGGTGTCCGTGTGCAGCCATCGGATTGTACAGCTGCAAAGCAGGTCGCTTCACCTCGCGCCTTTGCTGCTGCCGTTGGCAGTGGTCGTCTTGTTCCTCTGCTGTGGAGAAGCAGACACAGAAACAATTAGAGGTGCAACAGGTAAATGAACTAAAGAAATATCAATAATATAATAAAATAATCAATCTATCAATTGAGCGAAATAAATTTAATCCCTTGTTTGAGCCTAATCTGGGTTGCATGTGGTTTGTTGAACTCCCTCTGGTGTTGTGCGTGTGGACTTTGTTGCCATTAAGGAAGTATTTTGACAGGTACATGGGTATCTTCATCTTGTGGTGTAGTGAATCTTGTAGACCAGGCCCATTGCAATTGCTGTACTCTGTCGTCAACCATTCCAGCCTATCAAAATGGGCAGGGGTGAGGTGGGCTCTGGGAGTAAGGCAAGTAGTAGCCTGAACAGTTTGTTATGGGAAGTCTGGAGCCTTGTTTTAAGGGCTTTTGAGGTGCTATGGATGGTACCATGACGAGGTCCATGCATAGTCGAATAAACTTTGTATGAGGGCAATAACAATTATAATTGTTATTAATATTAATTAACATAACAGGATTTTCAGGCTCAGTAAAACGGCCCTTGGTGACCATGAAGTGATCTTATGACAATTTTACATACAGAAAACACGGATCGTAGGTTCTCCAGCGAAAAGACGAAGATGGCAGTTGCCTTAAGTATCTGAATTCTGAACTTTGATTGATTGAAGTATGTATTAACAGTATGCCGAATGGGTACAATTCAAACGAAAGCACAACTCAATACAAAAACTGTTACATGATCAAGCATTACACTTGTTTAACAGGGTCCACCATTTTCAATTCATCAGAAAACACAAAGTTGCTCAGCGCATAATCAAACTTCTGACCATTATTGTGAGGCAATTGCGTTTTTAGTACTAAGTGATTGTGCTCAAGTGTAATGAATTGAGTAACGGTACGTAACATAAGTCATAAAGACCCCATTAGAGACAAGCCATAGTGCTTTCTTGGGTTTAATTCCTCGTAGCAGACTTTGTATTGAACTGTACTTCCCTGTGGCCTTTTCCCCCTCCAAACTGCTAATAAAGTAATACATCAATCAATCAATTACTATCGCATAGAAAGTGATGGTGGTTGTTGTTTTGCGTTGAAAACAAACGGCGCGCCACCAGAGAATAACAGTCAGTATAGCTAGCTGGCTAACTAGCTGGTCACAAACTTCAATTTAGTAGGTTACTTTCTGTAAATTAACTCACTGGTTGTTCGACTCAAATTAGTGGACATTGCAAGGTCTTATATGGCCACCCATCGATCACTTATAATCTCACCTTCGTGACAGTCACCAGTATTGAATAGATTCGACGCTTCAGCACGGAGTTCCGCAGCTGAGATTCGTACTCTGTCCAGATCATCCGCCATCTTCCGCTCTCGACAACAAAACAAACACAACCCGTGTTGCCAGATGCCGCGAGAGAAATAAGCAACAAGAAAGCCCAAAAGAAGCGACTGGGTAAGCTTTTGTGAGTTTGTAGATCTGCTTTTTTTTATTGTTAATCTTGTTAATCAGATGGGGGCAGAGTCCGTTTTGCCTTGCGTGGGGGTGAGACTGGAACTGAAATATTCCTTATATTCGCTGGCTATATACGGAGCTAGAGAAAACATACACAAAAACGCAAGGTTATTTAGTAGTTACATAGTAGTCCCTGCGTGAGTGGTCTATAATGTGCAATCAACTTCATCCACTAGATGGCAGCTATGACAGATTATATTGTAGTACAAACTGTACTAACACAAAAGTGCCACTTTATTAAGTGGTGCAAACCACTTCCTTAAGTGACTATGTGTGTGGGTAGCTGGGTAGCTGGGTAGCTGGCTGGCTGGGTATGTGTGAGCACGGAAACAGCATGGTTGTTTTTCACCACCTGTGCGCAACCTAACACACACACACGCACATATTAACTGTATATATGGTGATTTCAGGTGTGCTAGGGCACCCTGGGTGCGTTCCTGTGGGTCTGGAACCTCCCCCCTGGGACCCCCACACGGAGTTGCACCACTTACTTCACATGGGTGTGATTTTTTTTTTGTTATGAGTTGAGATGTTACTCTGTATATGAGTTTTACACTATAGGCTATCATCATAATTGAATATGATTGATTGATTGATTGATTGATTGATTGATTGAAATATGTATTAACAGTTTGCAGAATTACAGTACATTTCAAGCACAAACTCAATACAAAGACTGTTAACTGTGAGTGGACGACCCAATTAAGCATTACACTTGTTTGTTCAATTAATCAAAACATTTAGAGACGTACAAATAGACACTTCTATATAGTCAAAGAACAGAACAGGAATTCATCATAAGGGAGGTAAAAAGGGAAAAGAAACATATACAGTGAGGGAGGGGGAAAAGGGGTGGGCGGTGGGGATTCAGATTTTACGGAGGCCAGTTTCGAATTGCAGCCGTCCGTAGGTGCCCTTTGAGAGCGGTTTTGAAGGAGTCAAGGGATTCGCATGTCTTAATGACTGTTGGTAGGGCGTTCCACATTTTGGTGGCATAGGAGCGAAAATAATTTAGTCCCTTGTTTGTGCCGAATCTGGGTTGTAGGCTACATGGTTCGTTGCTTTTCCTCTGGTGTTGTGGGTGTGGACTTCGTTAACATTAAGGAAGTATCTAGACAGGTACATGGGTATCTTGGTGGTGTATCGAATTTTGTGGACCAGACCCATTGCAAGATGCTGTACTCTGTCGTCGACCCTAAGCCATTCCAGCCTGTTCTGTCCTTTGTCTATATAGAAGTGTCTATTTGTACGTCTCTAAATGTTTTTGATGAATTGAACATTGTGGACCCTATTGGAAACAAGTGTAATGCTTAATTGGGTCGTCCACTCACAGTTAACAGCCTTTGTATTGAGTTTGTGCTTGAAATGTACTGTAATTCTGCAAACTGTTAATACATTTTTCAATCAATCAATCAATCAATCAAAAGTCAAAGTGGGCAGGGGTGAGGTGGGTTCGGGGGGTGAGGCCAAGTAGGAGCCTCACCAGTTTGTTTTGGGAAGTCTGGAGCCTAGTTTTAAGAGCCTTTGAGGTGCTGTGGTACCAGGAGGTGCATGCATAGTCAAAGAAACCTTGTACGAGGGCTCCTGTTAAGGTCTTCAAGGTGTTTTTGTTGACCAGTGAGGAGATTTAGACCTTGATTAGCCTGGCCAATCAAGGTCTAAATGTAGACCGTCTATATATAGACGTTGAAACGACGGTTTAATCTAAGCCTAGACTGCTAAAAAACTTAATTTTTAGACTATTTTCACCCCCGTTTTTAGACAATTTTTTTAGCCATTTAGACGTCTATTAGACTACTAAATGCTCAGTGGGTTGTTTATTCTAATTGAATAATTCGTCTTTTGCTATTGCTAGTGATGTAGAAACAATGTCTATGGAAAAAGCCCATAAAAACCGCACCTCACAAGGCCACAACTACTATATATATTTTAAGCGACTTTGGAGAAAAACAAAATCGCTTATAAGCAGACATGGCAACACTGAACATAACACGTACGGCAGCAGAGTTGGATCAACATAGTACTAACGCGAGGGAAGCAAAACTACCACCAGGGTACAGGTCAGCCAGGTCAGCTCGCACACACGCACGCGGCACGCGT
>NC_136789.1:17188046-17233046 GCF_951216825.1 Electrona antarctica | reverse complement strand
GTTCATGAGTGCTGACATCGGATCATCAGGCCCCATCCAAAGATCTTCCCTTGTTGTTCATGAGTGCTGACATGCGATCATCAGGCCCCATCCAAAGATCTTCCCTTGTTGTTCATGAGTGCTGACATGCGATCATCAGGCCCCATCCAAAGATCTTCCCTTGTTGTTCATGAGTGCTGACATGGGATCATCAGGCCCCATCCAAAGATCTTCCCTTGTTGTGTCATCGGATCATCAGGCCCCATCCAAAGATCTTCCCTTGTTGTGTATTCATTTTGTACAGTATTCATGTGTACAATGTGTTATGCTGTGTTAAGTTTGACAGCCAATTCTGATTTAGTCTTTTGAATAAGTTCTAGTCCTATTTAGTCATCTGGAAATAGTCTTAGTCTAGTCTTAGGGTCTACTAAATATCAAAATCTTTCTTTTGGTCTTTTAAAAGTCTCAGTGAACAAACATAACACTGGTGTGATGTGCTGTGCTGCCTACTGCCTATGCTTTAACCACATTAACCCTGGTGTAAAATAGGGTCTTTTGAGCAAATCTTTCCAAAATGTCCCCGTCTCAAAATGTATTTGTACATGTTTACACACTATGAGCTAGCTGTTGCAAGTCAAACTATATAGGGCCTAAGTTGCTCAAATACATGTATGAGTCCCTGTTGACCTTCATGCAAAAGTCTTGTGAGCCATGTACTGTGTTCATGATGCATGATCCACCTGTCTCTTGCTCGCATATATTTACACTCATTCACACACACATCACACACGCATCCACGCACGCACGCATGCATGCACAACTGGCTTTCACAGTTAATTGCAATCAGCGTGTGACTTTGGCATAACGTCACCAGTGGCGTGATTGTCAGTGATGTATTGTAAAGTAACTACGTACATTTACTCAAGAATGTACTTAAGTACAATTTTGAGGATTTTCTTTTTTTGACTTAATACTAGAGTAGCCAATTTCAAAATGTCTGTACTTTTACTTCTACTCCATTACATCTCATAATGTAATGGGACATTCTGCACAATAAGTACTTTTCTACCTTTGGTACTTTAAGTACATTTGGATACCAATACTTTTGTACTTTTACTCAAGTAATTTTGAATTCCGGACTTTTACTTTTTCCACCACTGAACGTCATGGCGCTTTGTTTCATTCTGATTTTAGTCACTTTGCTCTGCTGCGACCTTATAGAAGGAAACAAACACATTCCAGCGATTGGTCATAAGCATCAACATAATGCTTCTCTCACGCAGAAAGATAGTAGCACATTTATTGTCACACGTCACACTACAGATGGTCACCTCACACACACACACACACACCCCAATAACTTTTAATGAGCATCTGTGTGTGTGTGTGTGTGTGTGTGTGTGTGTGTGTGTGTGTGTGTGTGTGTGTGTGTGTGTGTGTGTGTGTGTGTGTGTGTGTGTGTGTGTGTGTGTGTGTGTGTGTGTGTGTGTGTGTGTGTGTGTGAAATTGCGTGTCGCTGTGTGCACGCTGCAGGCATAAGCAGCAGAGAGAGAGAGAGAGAGAGAGAGAGATGTGGGCGAAAGGGGTTTCACTAACACCCACTCTCTCCTCCCTCCCATTCTCTGAATCCCCATCTCTCTCTCTCTTTCTCTCTGTCTCTCTCTGTCGCTGTCTCTCTGTTCCTCTCCTCATTACGGGGTGTAGGCTTGGCAAGATACCCCTCTATACCTCTACCTCCCCTTCCTTGTTTCTTCTAACATTTGCATTGGCTCGTTCTCCGTCGCACCCCCAACATGCTCATATGCATTCAAGGCAGCGTGGCAATCAAAGAGAGAGAGAGAAAAAAGCGCAAATGAGAGAGCGGAGTGGGGGGTGGGTGGGAGGGTGGTGTTGGATTGGGGCGGAGGTGGGATTGGAGGCTCACTGGGATTTCAGTATGAGTCAGAGAGAGAGAGAGAGAGAGAGAGAGAGAGAGGGAGAGAGAGAGGGAGAGTAAAGGGGAGGTGGGATGTTCGAGGTGGGCGGCTGAGCGCGCCGCGTACAGCATGCAGGGATGAGCTGTTAGAATTCAGACCGAATACAGAATACAGAATACAGAATACAGATGATGGGAAGCAGAGAGAGAGAGAGAGAGAGAGAGAGAGAGAGAGAGAGAGAGAGAGAGAGAGAGAGAGAGAGAGAGAGAGAATGACTTCCGAGCTAGACGGAGAGACCGACCTGTGAACATACACAGTAAAATCCTCAGTGTATCCATCTGTAACTCCAGCAGCGTATACAGAGGTTACCTACAGAGGTTACCTTTGTACAGTCTGGGAGTTAAAGGAGCACTGCAGATTCCACTGTGTAGTCCATGCGTGTTAGTTGCAGCCTTCAAAGAAAACGACACACAAGAAGGTTACTGCGGTACCGTACAAATAAGCACCATGGACAATTATCATGCTGAGATGCATGCCTGCAGAATAGCTAAAGACGGTGTGATGTCACAGTACGCGTGCGTGCGTGCGTGCGTGCGTGCGTGCGTGCGTGCGTGCGTGCGTGCGTGCGTGCGTGCGTGCGTGCGTGCGTGCGTGCGTGTTTGAGAGTTTTGAGAGGAGAGGCATAATACTGAGAGAGAGAGGCAGCATGACAGACTGGGTGCGATTAATATGGGAATGAAGACACACGATGAGTCGATGACTAACCTGGTGCAATGGCTCGCGCACACACGCACGCACACACGCACGCACACACACACACACGCACGCACACACGCACGCACGCACGCACGCACGCACGCACGCACGCATGCACGCACACACACGCACACCGATGCTCATTAAAAGTTTGGGGGCATTTGCTGTATACTGAGGCAGATGAGGGAGATTCTCTCCAAGCATGGCTATAGCAACCTCCATTGATCGACAGGCAATTAACCACTTGAACCCTATACTTTGTTGACCGTCCCCCAGCCATCTGCTTTTCCTTTCCCCTCTACCCCAAATCGCATGTAGATCTGCGATTTTCGCCGAATGTACATCTCTTTTTGCTGCATGTTCATGACATGGCCAGAATAAGAGAATGACCTGATCAAACTTATGTGGTGACTGAAACTCAAACTTGTAAGCACTTATCTAACTGTTCTGCAAAGAAGAAAAATCACACCTGTGTGAAGTGAGCGGTGCAACTGTACCGCGTGGTCCACGGGGGGTCCCTACAACATCCAGAACCCCAGGAACGCGCCCAGGGGGGGTGGCACGGATTCGGCGAGCCGCCCCGCGTCTGAAACCGTCGAGAAATGACAGAGCTGCCGTGTGGGGGTCCCCGGGGGTTCCCAGAACAGACCCCCAGGAACTCGCCCAGGGGGGGGGGGGGGGGGCTTCCCGTGTCCGAAACGGTCGAGAAATGACAGAGTTACCGTGTTGCAGCATTCCGTGCTCGCACATACAGGGACAGACACGGGGACAGGGACAGACACGGGGACAGACACAGGGACAGACATACATACACACATTGCTACGTAATGGAGCGGTTAGGCACCGCTCAAAAAGAAACAGGAAAAAAACTATAATATAATACACAGCATGTGACATCTGAGTGTTAATTTAACTCTGAGAGAGAGCCTAACCATTTTGTGAAATGTGTAGCCTATACACTCACAGAGTTACAAATGCATTTAACGCAGATTGTATAAATAAATCAAAAGTATACTTTATCTTAAAAAAATCACACCTGTGTGAACTGAGTGGTGCAACCCCCCCCCCCCCCCCCCCCCCCCTCTTGTGCAGCACCTTTTTGATTGGATTTGATATGGAATTGCCAAGTTATTTTGAAATGGGTGTTACTGCCCAATAAGTTGTTAATAGGCGACATCTAAAATGCTCCAGGCTGCAAACTTCAGCCTGAGATATCTTCAGCACGAAGCAGGTCATATTCACTATACTTATACAGTTACACTATGTATAGAATTAGAACGTGTTACAACAGTGTTTATTCTGCGGATAGTTGGGGGTGTTATCGGAGTAAAATGTGCAGTATGTCTCTCAAGTGTTGCGTTCTATGAGACTTTCAAGTAAAGACAGCTATAGTGCGGGTCTGCGGGAGTGTGCGCGCAATTCAAGTTTAAACTTCATATAGCCTATACACCATCGTACAAAGGTGTCGCTATCCAAAAATAATTAATTGACGAGCGTCTTGTGTGGCGCTCTATATAGGCCTGCGCACAGCGCGGGTCTCCCCAGAATGCAGACTAGTCAGTTAAGTTAACACACGGGGGTATAGCCATACTCACTCACGCCAACGTGCACATTTTGCGCATAAACAAACCGCAGGCAAGATATTTCATAGTGTAACTCACAAGTCACGATTTCTTTAGTTCTTCTGCGTGACCAATTTTGGCACAAGTAGCTCAGTTGAGTTGTTCAGCTTTGAGCATTGATTGATTGATTGATTGAAGAATGTATTAACAGTTTGCAGAATTACAGTACATTTCAAGCACAAACATTTCACATTTCAAGCAGACAACAATTATGGGACCGACAAGTCATGTTTGCAACTTTTTCATAGAATAAACATGTATTCTTCTACTCGCATATGTTTAATGGTTTATTAGAGCACCTTTCTCTCATTGTTGAGCAGAATCATATAGATATAGGCAGGCAGCAGGCTACATGATCTCGATTGATCAAAACTTGCTTCGTTTCTTATAGGGAGTCGTCAAAACAAACAACAAAATTAAATAACAATCCTGTCACGGGTTTTATGGTAAAACGTCTTCCGGCTGCATGGCAAATTAACGTGTTTGGCTTTCTGAAATATATATCACATCCTGTCTGTCGGAGTAGTAGCCTAAACAACAGAAATATGCTATTTTCATCTCCCGGCGACCGGCACAGTGCATGGTTGTCCTGTCACACTACACTGCTCCCTCGCGCCGCGTAAAAAACCGTACGCGTCTTTATAAATAGCTGCACTCTCCCAGTGACGTAGAAGCACCACGCACGTACATGTGTAGGTGATGCTTTTTAGTGAATGAGCCCCCCCTCCTCCCCCCTCCGCTCCTGTACTAGTACTATACGGAGCTCTATAAAAAGCCTACGGTAGATGGAAGAGCTTGGTCTGGAAGACGAGCACTGTCTGTGACTGAAGACTACTAGAGTGGTATTTTACAACGTTAGATTGTCAACATTATACATAGACCATAATATTAGAGGCTACCTGTTTCTTCAGCAAAGGAAGAAGAAATCCTCCGCCATACAGCCGTGGACTCTCGGAACTTTGATACTGAATGGAGGTAAGTTATATTATAACTAAAGCAGCTTCTTTATTCATGATTTGTTTATAGCCTATATAGCCTATTATTGTGTTTGCGATTATTATATTATTTTCATTACCGTTATAGAGTGCAGTGCATGTAGCTCAATGGTGTGTGTGCTGATCCAGATAGGTTTATAAATGTGGCATAACTTTAAGAGTGAGGGACGGACGGGTGCTTTGGTGTGTGCTGCGTGCGTTGACCGGCATCGTCAGCCCAGCCGTGTGGCAGCAACACGCCTCTGTATCTCTCTCCTCTCTCTCTCTCTCTCTCTCTCTCTCTCCTCTCTCTCTCTCTCTCTCCGGTTGGAAGTTACTGCAGTGTGACTCATTTTGTCTCCCACGTGGGCAGCATGCAGCCTAGACTGAGAACCAAGAGGAGCGCAGCTAGACAGACAGTTTAAAAAATATATATATTATAGGCTATTATTATTATTTTGTATAGTCAAGGTGCTGTGTTCATTTATCCATTTGTAACTCAGTCTGAATGTACAAAGGTATAGTTCTGTATTTTGCGGGCTTTAAGGCTATACCTAGGTAACATGAACAATTATTCTTAGGCTATAGCCTGCATGCAGATACATAGCTGTTCGACACTCAGGGGGAACAGACAGGCTATGTATGATTTCGGCAGTCATGCGGACAGAGCTGCTATAGTCCAGTGTATGAGCCTCCAGAGGTGCAGAAATAAACGCACACTTTCTCTAAAACGCGTCAGTGGCACGCACGCGCACGCCGCGCGCGCGCACACACACAACACACACGCACACACACACACACACACACACACACACACACACACACACACACACACACACACACACACACACACACACACACACACACACACCATATTCCCTGACCGCAGGCACGGGTGCATGTGTGAGTGTGTGTGTAAGTGGTGGGTGGGTGTATTCCATTCGGGGCGGCGCGTGGCACAGGGAGGTTTCCGGTGACGGTGATGACATCATGACACTGTATACCTATATATTTCTTTCTTCCGGTTTGCCCCCCCCCTCCCCCCTCCTCCCGCGTTTCCGCCCAGCATTTCATTTAGCCTACTTTTTTTCAGCCTCAATCTGTGACGTTTTCGGCCAGTGAAGTCAGCCATGCGTCACTCTTGCGCACTTTGCAGATGACACGCAGTCACCTACTATAACCCTTTAAAGAGACCGCGCGCTATATAGCCTAATAAGCAAATAGTTCTCTCTCTCTCTCTCTCTCTCTCTCTCTCCCGCACGCGCGCGCGCGCGCACACACACACACACACACACACACACACACACACACACACACACACACACACACACACACACACACACACACACACACACACACACACACACACACACACACACACACACACACACACACACACACACACACAGCCGCAGTGTGAATTGCGTGGTGACAAGTGACGTGCGGGGGCGTGAATGCGCGTGAGAGCCGCGCATGCACGGAAAACGCGGGGGAGGAGTGGGTGGGTGTTGTGTTGCCTGTCAATGAAACTCCTTGTTCATTCACATCAAATGACTCACTTATCCCGCGGTTATCCCAATACAAATATCACATTAGTGTTTATTACAGTGTGAGTCACAAGTTAAAAAACTAAGTTAACTATAGGCTACAGCTATACACAAAGACGCCCATTTAACACAGTGTGTGTGTGTGTGTGTGTGTGTGTGTGTGTGTGTGTGTGTGTGTGTGTGTGTGTGTGTGTGTGTGTGTGTGTGTGTGTGTGTGTGTGTGTGTGTGTGTGTGAGAGAGAGAGAGAGAGAGAGAGAGGGAGAGAGAGGGAGAGAGTTGTGTTATCACTAAGCATTGGTGTGGCGTCAGTGATGACAGGCCAGAGAGAAGAAGCGGTTTCTTCTTGGAAACTAGACGGAGGCACTACCCACGCGCTCTGATAAGCCGAGCAGCGACGGAGCGAGAGCTGATAGGCTCGCACGCATTGTGACGTCGGAAGAACCCCTTTGACAGAGGTCTCGTGCTCTGTGCGGCTGTGCCCCGTCTACATTTTGTGCAGAAAAGAGTATATTAATTTACTGCTATACAGGTGGCTCTATACGTCACGTCCTATATATTATAATGACGCCCCGTTATGGTTAAAGCACACATCCGCTGCCTGCGATAGCAATACAACTTTTACAGCCTATAAACCCTATACCTGAGTGACTTAGGATTTGGACTGACTGCACCATTATGGCCAAAGATGTGTAAATTGTTATTGCTTCAGCCTCCACCTCTATGTTTTTTATAGGCTACACCACATCACGGCGAAACGTGGGTTGCAAAGTGCGTTTAAAGTTAATGGGGAGTTTCGTTATTGGCGAAAGCACTGCAAAGTTTTGAACCATCCATGGTAGCTATTCACTCACTCCGTGGGCCAAGGCAGACAACCAGTTCAGCACCACGGACAGCGTCACAACTCCGTCGCTGTTCACCCGGAGGTTCTGAAATGGGCGCACAAAATATAAAGGCAGGCGGGTCCTATACAACAAATCAAATAAGTTATAGTTTTTTTGTTATCAAATGTTTTTTATTTAAGACAAAAAAGCACAATAAACCATGTTAACAGCATGAATGAATAAAGAAAACAAAACAAGTAGTACAACAGCAAAAGAAAAGAACACAAAAACAAACAAACAATCCCACCCACCAGTCCCCCGGGACCAAAGATGCCACAAAATGCACACCTGCGTCAAGACTCCTACTACTGTGCAATGGGAAGAAATAATAATAATAATAAGACTAAATCATGTCCTTGACCAAATCGGCAATCAAATAAGTTATAGTTGTAATTTTCAGGTCATTTACTTTTCACCAAACCGGAACATTAGGCCTATAAGTAACTCAGGCCATGTAGAGAAATATATAGGTGTGTAATAAATCATCCAACGCCAGACTATAGGTCAGTGAGTCAGTAAGATAGATGTCACGAGCCGCTGCATGGGACCATGCAGTGCACTTTATAGGGACGAACATGCCCTTGGGCAAATGTATCTAAAGGTCTGTTTATTGTTTACAACTGTTAACAGTTGATACTCAGTACATTGTTCTTGTGCATTACTGAGATAATGACATACCAGAGTCTATGAATTCAAAGAGTCTGCCGTCAGTGACTGACGCTAACAGGCGATCTACCTAATTAGTCACAACATCTTCCCAGGCAGGCAGGGATTCATGGCCGTTAATTAAGAACCTCTTTGCATCAATAAGGGGCTTTCCTCCAGAGAACTGCTGATCCATCACCTGTCTTCTTGTTTCACAGCAACTATATGCCAGGGCATGCAATGAGGTTACTGGACAGATATCCCACCACCTTTATATCTCTTTTATCTGATAACTAAGACATTACTGTGTTGTTGGGATATACTGTGAGGCCAATGGGAATGGTTGGCAAAGCATGCTTTTGCTATAGCCAAAAGCATGCAGGCTCAATCTTTCAATCTTTACTCGTGATCAGTGAGTCACAGTAAGTCACACACATGCACACACACCATGAAACAGTTGTTTACAGTGTAAGTATATGTCTGAATATAATCATACATATACAGAATTGTACATATCCTGCTATTGAAACTGGATATGCTATATGCCTTGATATCTATACCCAGATAGATCTTCAGATAAGATGAATAGATGGATGATGGAAGCCAATTACTTAATTGGCTTCCTTGATTCTAAATGAAGAAACCAGGGTGGTAAAAAATTTAAGATGATGGATGCATTTGAATTTCACTTTATGACTTATTGGCCAACACAGACTAAACACATTTTGTTTTGTTGTCATGCATGAACAATGTTTCCGTTACTGGTTGAATGCACCTCACATCTGAAACACAACTATCTGAAATCCCCCCTTATCAATTTAAACATAGAAAACTAACAAAGCGTTGTCTTATGGTAACTGGGGCCTGCCAATAATAATAATATTTAACTTTTTGAAGACGGGGTCCATGATTGTGGTGGAACTGATGGACGTAAACAACAGTGATTACTTGAATAACATTGCTGTCCACTTCTCTTTGCCTTCGCAGGGCTGCAGGAGGGAGGCGTCACTCCTACCCTTCCCCTTAAGTCAGAGCATCAGCACCTTGGCTTTAGACTGCTTACTGCTTATACAGTATCACAGTACAGTAACAGTCTACAGTCATGGCTACTGAAGCCTGGCATTGCCCTCCCCAGACACAGCCCATGTGTGCACAGTGCTAATGCTGTAGTGATGTCAGCTCTAAGGAAGAGTAATGCCATGGAGACTATCTTGGAATGCATGTGGACTGGGAATGGTTAACTCATTGCATATGTCATAGATCTCTCTCTCTCTGTGTCTTAGAGTAGAAGCCTGTGTAGGCTTGCAATAGGGGAGTCCTACATTATGTAAGTGTGCAATGTCCATGCCCGAGCCAATGACAGCTCGCCGTTTCCAGTTACCATGCCAACTGCCAGCCCCTCCTTCTTCCTGCTGTCTCCATGGCGACCGTGGCTTTAGATTGTTACTCTAGCAACAGCACCATGGTAACAGTCTACAGCCATGGTCGTTAAGGGGCGGGGTGTCGCAAGCACAGCAGGAGCCGAGCGGACCCGGACACGCTGCGGAACCCAAATCCGAGGGAAGGTGTTTGTCTGCAGACCTGCTGCACTCTATGTTGAGAAAGTAGGTCAGAGATCTGTTTCCACAAGTCCACTGCTGGCTAGATATATATATGCGGCAATTCATCTTTCGTGCTGCACTTACTGTATATGTATCTTTCTGTGCGAGAGTGTCTTGGTTTGGATAAAAGGCATCAAAATAACTAGAGTTTTTCATTTTGTCCTTTGCCTCATTGTAAGTTTGTGGTTCCCCTTAATGTGGCAAATACAGTTTACGTTTAACTTGATCATTTACCATGACAGACGACGTTTCAAATTACGTATAAGAACGAGATTAAAGAAGATGTGTGCATTACTTTTGATGCATGTTTTATTTGTTCTGAGGTGGTGATCATGCTGTACAGTCATGAATGTAAAGTGCACACACTGAGAGCATGAGTCAGCCGCTCACACCTGTTCCACAGGCTGATTATGAGACACTGCACATGGCGGCAGCCCACTTCAAAGCACCACGGTCCCAGTGGAGAGAGATGCATAACCTGCAGTCGCACGCACGCACGCACGCACGCACGCACGCACGCACGCACGCACGCACGCACGCACGCAGATCATATTACTCTTCCTTATTACTCTGTATTAAGACTATTAGTCTGCCGTCTGACGGTCACATTATGTTTCAGTGACGTCTGTAATATAAGAAATGTACTCTGTTATTTCCCGGTTTGAGTATGACAGGCGTCAGTGGTGTAAAGTGTAAGTAACTAGTACAAGTTTGAGGTAGTTTTACTTTACTGGAGTATTTTTAAAATACTTTTACTTCTACTCAACTACATTTCAGTGGAAACTAACTTTAGTTAGTTAGTTTGTAGATCTTGCTTGATTATTATAAAAAATAAATGAACTACTTCAGAGAGAAAGATATATGTGATGAAATGTTTTATTCACATTAGCGCATGGTGGTTATCTTACATCAACATGTTTATCTGGCTAGCTGCATGTATGGCACCACGGAGAGAGGCATCAAAACAACCCACCTATACACATCAGTGGTTTTCAACCAGTGGTCCTTAAGGGGGTTCAAGGTGGTCCCCAGCTAAATGATGGTAGTTGGTAACCAAATGGACCCTTACAGATCTTTAACTCTTGAGACTGTAAAATGAAACCTTGGCTTACAGGTCCATTTGGTTTCAATTTGCGCTCTCAAGAGTTCAATTATTGTTAAACATCTGCATTAGTTAATTCGCAAGAAGTCTACTCATTTAGATAATGTAGAAAAATTGTCATTTTGATCAACATTTGCCTGTTAGCTCTCTTATGGTACCACATCAATACAGCATGGAATTGTGGAACAAAATCTTATCCAACGATAACATTATTCTAAGGGTCTGAGAGCCTAAATGTCATTAAATAGTGGTCCGTGGGACAAATGCTGAATACATAATGGACCTTGATATGAAAAATGTTGACCTACATGAAAGCTGTTAAAGCAATACATGGTTAATGTTTGACCTCTATAATTTGCTGAAATTAAAGTTGAATCGGGTCATTAATGGGAAACACCA
This sequence comes from Electrona antarctica, assembly GCF_951216825.1. Lineage (NCBI taxonomy): Eukaryota > Metazoa > Chordata > Actinopteri > Myctophiformes > Myctophidae > Electrona > Electrona antarctica. Next base: position 17,221,623 of record NC_136789.1, on the reverse strand, counting down.
AGTTAGAGGGGACAATAGTCCAAACACCTGCTGAGTGCTGATGATGGCAACGACCACACATACGTCACACAAGCCCCTCTCTCTCTCTCTCTCTCTCTCTCTCTCTCTCTCTCTCTCTCTGGGGCTAATTAAATTCTGCTTAGGGCCCCAAGAGCCTGGGCCTAGATAGAGTATTGTAGTACAGTGGGTCATAAACCAATAAGACAAATATTAAAGGTTCATGCTAAAGTAAAGGCTATTTGAAGATACCCTAGTATTTTCCTTTCTGATGGCCCATAGAGTGACCACATAATGTGGTCCCCAGCACCAACGTAAAGTTGGTGCTGGGGTCTGGGGGTAGGATTGAAAAAATGAGGCAAGGGGGCAAGCCACTTACTGTAGTTGGCAAAGAATTTTAATTAAGTTTTATGTGCATTTTTTTGTATGCCTGTACCTGTATAAAATGAAATAAAAATGTATTTAAAAAAAAAGAGAAAATAATGTATGGTAGCTGTCCTTATTAAGACCTCTTAAGAAGTTAAGTTAAGTCCTTCACCAAAGTCTTGGAACTTCACCTTTGTGATAAACAATTAAGAGAGGATAATGCCTGATTTATACTTATGCTGGTATCTCACACCGGAGATAGCAGATCTACACACTCACAGCTCCTCACGCTGCGATGTGTTGTGAGTTAGCAGATCTACACACTCACAGCCCCTCACACTGCGATGTGTTGTGAGTTAGCAGATCTACACGCTCACAGCCCCTCACGCTGCGATGTGTTGTGAGTTTGTAGACGTACTATTTTCGGTGCAAAGCAAAGCAAAGTTCTTTGTTTACCCAGGGTGAATGGACTAAGCTCGAGATGCTTGTTTACAGCCAGACCCTGCTCATAGAACATTTCATGGTAGGGGTTCAATGCCTTGCTCAAGGGCACTTCAGCGGTGGTAATTTTAACGTGCCGGTCCGGGGATTCGAACTGGCGACCTTCCGATAACAAGACTGCTCCGCAAACCGTTCGGCCACCGCTGCCCCAAGACAAGACATGCAAGACATGAGCATAAATACCAGTAAGGCCTGAGGGCACAAACTTAGAAACAGTGGTGGAAAGTAAGTACAAGTACTCAAATGCTGTACAATATTTTGGTACTTTCACTTTCCTGGAGTATTTACAAATACCTTTACTTCCACTTCACTACATCTCAGAGGCAAATATTGTACTTTTACTCCACTTGAAAACTTTAGTTACTAGTTACGTTGTAGATTGTGATTCCTAGATGTCCTACATTAACCACTTCAGCCCTATATACATTTCGGCCATTTGATAGCCAAAACCACGAGCTAGATCTTACTATTTTCAAACGATTTGTATACATTTTGAAAACTTGTGAAATGGGACATTCTGCACAATAAGTAGGCTACTTTCTACTTTAGGTTGTAGTACATTTTTATACCAATAGGCTACTTTTGTACATTTATTTTACTCAAGTACATTTTTAATTACGGATTAGTATTACAGAAGTAATGACACTTTTACTTAAAGGAGCATTCAGTGATTTGGGTGATTTGGAAAACCACCCAGTCCGCCCCGGTAACAAAATGTGCACATGCACGCTCTACAGTGGGGGGAAGTGCAACAGGCCAACAGCATGTGCACCAAGGCCCGCCCCCACTCGATCATGATTGGAGGAAGGCCCCACTCATCCTGATTGGATGAAGGTTTTGCCACCCGCCACCAAAACTGAAACTAGGGTTTTTTGACCCCAGGGGCTCACTGGGGACAGGGAGAAACTCCTTATATGGTCAGCACACTCTATAGTAGGGAGGATTATCCAGAAAAAAAGAAAAAATAAGTGAATTAAGTCAAATCACTGAATATACCTTTAAGTAAAACATTGAGTACTTTTCCCACCACTATAGAGCAGTGGTCTGGGGATCCCCAGGGGTAGATGAGGGAGTTCCAGGGGGTCCCCACCTAAATGATAGTTTGGAACCAAATGGATCCTTATGGGTCTGTAACTCAGAGAGTACAAATGGAACCAAATGGATCCTTATGGGTCTGTAACTCAAAGAGTACAAATGGAACCAAATGGATCCTTATGGGTCTGTAACTCAGAGAGTACAAATGGAACCAAATGGATCCTTATGGGTCTGTAACTCAGAGAGTACAAATGGAACCAAATGGACCCTTATTGGTCTGTAACTCAGAGTACAAATGGAACCAAATGGACCCATTAGGGTCCATTTGGTTCCACTCTCTCAGAGTTAAATTAACTTTGATTTTACAATATACATTGGGGTCCCAGAGATATTAAATAGGGGACCATAGCCTAAGTAAAGTTGAAAATCACTGCTAGAGCCGTAAAAAATCTTCTCTTATGGGGTGCCTGGCATATCTTTTCAAATGGGGGTCCGTGGGCTAATTCGTGTCAATTTGGGGGTCCTTGACATGAAAAGGTTTGGGAACCATCACTATAGAGGACTGTAGAAGGAAAAGTATGGATGGTAAACTGAGCTTGACAATCGCAAGTAAATGCTGCCCTCTGCTGGCTACACTAAAGCAGGCATGCCAGATGTCTCCGCCTGTTTAGTGTGCACTGTGGTTTAGCTGCAGGGCTGATGGTTGGGCTGCTGTTGTCCGTTGCCTGTCTCCCTGCACCGTAAGAGGCCATGTGCCGATGTATGATTCACAGCACATAAACTCTTACTGTTCAGGGTTCACATTCATCTTTGCAAAACTTCAAGGACATTGCACTGACTAACGTTCTTTCCATAATTCATAACCCCTACTCTAGACCTGAGGCTGATTCTAAAAATGCCTTCTAAATCCTGACCTAAGTTTTCTGAAAAACTTCAAATATTTGTTCAAAAGTTAAAAGAATATATATGTTGCTATATACTGTACATAGCAACAACTACCCCAAAAGGGGTTCCCGTCTTGAAAGGTAAAATCTCCAAAAGGGGTTCCTGTCAGATGACCCTATAACAGACATGCATAACCTGTGTCCGAACAGATGCCTAACCTTAATACTAACATACATGCGGCCTGACCTTAACCTTAACACACACACACACACACACACACACACACACACACACACACACACACACACACACACACACACACACACACACACACACACACACACACACACACACACACACACACACACACACACACACACACACACACACACACACACACACACACACACACACACACACACACACACACACCCCTTATGACAGTCCAGTCAAGTCAAATTTGCACTGTCAAATCTGTCCCCAATCAGACATGGTTTGAAGTCTGCAATTAGTTTGAAGAAATGACAAATGTCTGGACTGGACACATGCACATTTCCACAATGACTCATCTGAAGAAAATGTTATGCTTTGTTTTGAATTAGTTACATTTAGAGATTTTCCAGTATGAGTATTACTTCACTGCATAATATTTAGTACAGTAGAAATGCTGTGTTTTCATTACAATTCCAAACAAATCAAGACTGCTGCCACACATGCATACAGCGGGGGTTGAATGTCTTCCGAATGACTCAAACATCCACACACAAATACTCTCCACGATTCTTAGAACAAACAAATTCCAGCAACAGGCTATTTTGTCTCAAGGGTCAATCCTACAACTATATCAGCATTGCGCATTGTTCAAATGTTAATTCTTAACAGATAGCAATTAGCAAATATGAATGCAGCCCCACTGCACTCATCTTGTTGTGATGACTAACATTGACCCCAGCGGTGGCCGACAGACACCTGTGAGGACAGCCAAACCGCAGCTCTCTGGTTGCCAGGACCATGTCGTGTAAACCAGGCAAGTGGATGGACGCCTCCAGATGACATCATACTGTATACAGCAAACAGCCACGGCCCTTGCTTGAGATGGCCCATCCGTGTCCTCACGCAACCTCCCCGTTTCCCCCGGCAACTCCCAACATCCACAATGAAGACCACACCCATGACAAGAAAACTGGCCATTTTTCTCCTTCCCGATACTGATTCCCAGGGGTCATTGTTGCCATGCCGGCTGGTGGTGGACATTTCTGTCAAAATGATATGTTGACATAAATGGTAAATGGTAAATGGTGCATTTATATAGCGCCTTTATCCAAGGCGCTTTACATAGATTGTGCATTACATTCACCCATTCACACACACATTCATACACCGATTGCAGCGGAAGCCATGCAAGGTACCAACCAGCACATCAGGAGCAATTTGGGGTTCAGTGTCTTGCCCAAGGACACTTCGACATGTAGCCAGGAGGAGCCGGGATTCGAACCGCCGACCCATGGATCATTGGACGACCTGCTCTACCTCTTGAGCCAGAGTCGCAGCCACAGTCACATACAAAATGAGCGGACAATAATACTACGAGAAACACATAAAGAGATAGCCCTGAATGTTCAAATGGAACCAAATGGTTCCACTTGTACACTCTCAGAGTTAAGGGGGTCCTTGCAAATAAAACATTTGAGAACCAATAGTACTAGTTGGACTCCTAGTGTGCCATAGTGTCGTAGTAAATAAGTGTCATACGTATTCCGAAGAAAACCTGGAGACTTTACAGTAATTGGCTTTATGATCAAAATAACATAATGGTGTATAAACACGAAATTTACCAAGTCTTTACCATGGACACATTTGTCCGTGTACAGACATATTGATGAACCCAGCCGATACCTACAACTTGCGTATCGGTCGGTTACGGTCGAGTACCAATACGATACTAGTGTGTAATAAAAAATAAATCTAGAGCAGTGGTTCTCAAAGTGGGGTCCAGGCGCTGAGGGGGGTCCAAATGGATCCTTACGGGTCTGAGTGTACAAATGGAACCTCATGGAGCCGTAAGTGTCCAAATGGTTCCAGTTGTACAATCTCAAAGTTATTTAAAAGTTTGAGAACAACTGAACTATAGGAATGAATTAAAATTCCATTAATAAGTGCAGCTCCAAGTTAGTAAAATAATTATGTAAATAGTCCAGTAAGAGTATAAAACACTCAAACAGTCATGCAACATCAACTAAACTTTAGTTACTAAAGCATTAAAAAATAAAATGTTATGTGATGAATTAATTGGTATTGGATTGGCACAGGCTGGCATACTCGCGCTGGCATACTCGCCGATACCAGCATTTTAGCAGTATTGGCAGCTTTTCCGATACTGGTATCGCTATCAGAACAACTCTATTTGAGACCCCTCACCACAGCAAGTTGGTTTATGTTTTTTTCGTTTTCGTACACATTCTATTCTATTTTATATATATACTTTTTTTTGTGATAAGGTGGGCAATATAAGCTTCGGCTTCAGCCCTAACCTTTTCGGCCAAATAGTCACCTTGTTGACTAAGTTGTAGGCTACTGTATGCCTATCAACTATATTGTTTTTAACAAATGACCGAAATAAAAATAAACTAACTAACTAACACACTCTCAGAGTTATATCCAAGGGTCCATTTGGAACCCCGTCAAGGAACCCTATAGAGAGTATGCGCGTGACATCATCATCAAACCAGGAAGTTATGCAGGAACGCCTACTGAGTGGATAAAAACTACTTTCTAGCCTTGACAACCCATGCATCCAAACAGAAAAGTCCTATCTGATTGCATTAAACAATGTTAAACTCACTTTGCATGTTCCTTTGCCACTCGATTTGCCACTCGATGTGCCATTCACTTTAAGCATGCGCATACCCTCTATATGGGTCCCATGTTGGACCCCACTTTGAGAACCACAGGTTTGTAGCAGCAGGGGCAGGGGCGGTATTGCAGTCGCTGTACCGCACTGTTGTGACGAAAAGAGAGTTGAGCCAGAAGGCAAAGCTCTGCCTACCGAGCAATCTTCGTTCCTACTCTCACCTATGGTCATGAAGTGTGGGTCATGACCGAAAGAATAAGGTCGCGAATACAAGCGGCCGAAATGAGTTTTCTTCGACGGGTGGCTGGCATCTCCCTTAGAGATAGGGTGAGAAGTTCAGTCACACGAGAGAGACTCGGAGTAGAACTGCTGCTCCTTCGCCTGGAAAGGAGTCAGCTGAGGTGGTTCGGGCATCTGGTTAGGATGCCTCTCGGGCGCCTCCCTAGGGAGGTCCTCGACGCACGTCCCACTGGGAGGAGACCCCGGGGCAGACCAAGGCGCAGTTGGAGGAAATACATCGACTCACTGGCCTTGGAACGTCTCGGAATCCCCCAGGAGGAAGTCACCAATGTTGCTCTGGAGAGGGAAGTCTGGAGCACTCTGGTGGAGCTGTTGCCCCCGCGGCCGCGACCCGACTACGGATAAGCGGTTGAAGATGGATGGATGGATGGAGGTTTGTAGCATTCACCCGGTGTTCTAGGTCTGAATTGGTCATGGATTTGAAGTAAAAACTACTTTCTAGCCTTGACAACCCATGCATCCAAACAGAAAAGTCCTATCTGATTGCATTAAACAACATTAAACAATGTTAAACTCACTTTGCATGTTCCTTTGCCACTCGATTTGCCACTCGATGTGCCATTCACTTTAAGCATGCGCATACCCTCTATATGGGTCCCATGTTGGACCCCACTTTGAGAACCACAGGTTTGTAGCAGCAGGGGCAGGGGCGGTATTGCAGTCGCTGTACCGCACTGTTGTGACGAAAAGAGAGTTGAGCCAGAAGGCAAAGCTCTCTGTCTACCGAGCAATCTTCGTTCCTACTCTCACCTATGGTCATGAAGTGTGGGTCATGACCGAAAGAATAAGGTCGCGAATACAAGCGGCCGAAATGAGTTTTCTTCGACGGGTGGCTGGCATCTCCCTTAGAGATAGGGTGAGAAGTTCAGTCACACGAGAGAGACTCAGAGTAGAACTGCTGCTCCTTCGCCTGGAAAGGAGTCAGCTGAGGTGGTTCGGGCATCTGGTTAGGATGCCTCTCGGGCGCCTCCCTAGGGAGGTCCTTGACGCACGTCCCACTGGGAGGAGACCCCGGGGCAGACCAAGGCGCAATTGGAGGAAATACATCGACTCACTGGCCTTGGAACGTCTCGGAATCCCCCAGGAGGAAGTCACCAATGTTGCTCTGGAGAGGGAAGTCTGGAGCACTCTGGTGGAGCTGTTGCCCCCGCGGCCGCGACCCGACTACGGATAAGCGGTTGAAGATGGATGGATGGATGGATGGAGGTTTGTAGCATTCACCCGGTGTTCTAGGTCTGAATTGGTCCTGGATTTGAAGTATCACCCTGGCACCCATCAGCATGGAGGATGAAAAACACAGGGCTACATGACATGTTTACATTTCAGTTAACTCGCCTTTTCAGAACAGGTCGCAAATGAGCAAGCATGTTAACATTCAGCACTCAAATGCATGAAAAGAAACACCTGGCTGTTGACATAAACACACTGACGGTTATTACACAGTAACTGTGTAACTGTCAGCATGCAAACATATAATGACTTGTTTTTTAGTTCTACTGAATTTCATCTCCACTAGTCCCTCCCTAACATTCTAGTCTGGTTTGTATTTGTTGACGAAATTGTCAGTATATTTAGTCTTAGTTTTAGTCATCATAGCTTAGTTTTTATTTAGTTTTCATCAGTGAAACATATGTTTTTTTTGTGTAAACTAATGGCCTATATGTCAAGTACAGTGTCACACAAAAGCAGTAAAAATAGCCAATCTCCATCTCACAATCCGTCGAGATGGAGCGTGTTGTGAGCTTGTAGATCTGCCATTTCCATTGTCTGTCAGTGGGTTTTATAAATATAGAACCAATGAAAAGTATTAACAAGAGCTTGAAACTAAATAATAACTACATTGGATCCAATGGAACACGGTTCTGGACAGGACATACAAGGTTTCCACCTGACACACTGACGATATGAAACATTACACGAAGGACTGAAAGACTAGCCTGATTATCAGACTGTAGCTTTCTTGAAGACTCAGTCCACTCAGAGAGTGGGCGGGGTCTTTGGGCTGGATCCAGGCTACTGAAAGACTGTGAGATTGCTTCTACTCAGTGGTGGTAAAAGTACTCAGATTCTTTACTTAAGTATCACACTGCAATGTAGAAATACTATGTTACAAGTAAAAATCTGGAATTCAAAATGTACTAGTGTAAGTAAAAGTACAAAAGCATTGGTAAAAGCAATGTATAGGACTGAAGTGGTTTCTCTATGTTTTGTAATGATAATTGAAATCTACAAAGTAAGTATGAACTAAAGTTCTCAAATTACTGTAGTGGAGTAAAGGTAGGCTACAATATTTGGATCCGTAATGTAGCTGTAGAAGTAAAATTCTTCCTATCTACTTCCAAAATAAACAGCAGTACCCCTTATCTCTTTCTGCCACTCTCTTCTACAACACCATGGAGTCCTTATCTCACCATTCACTTCTGTCTATTTCTCTCTCTTTTCTACTTCTCATATCTTTCTTCTCTTCTCTCATGCTAATAAATCCTTGCTGGCTATTGCTACTATGTATTTTATACAAAATTAAAAAAACCTATACGGTGAAAGGAGAAGGTGTCAAAGTTCCAAGTGGGAGGGTGGGGGGTTGTTTTGTCTTGTTTTGTTTTGTTTTATAAAAGAAAAAGAAGCATAACATATCATATGTACTGCATTTTCCCCTGTCCAAACCCCTCTACTATGCTTAATAAAAAACTTTAAAATTGAAAAGAAGTAAAATTACAAATACCTAAAACGTTTACTGAAGTACAGCACTTGAGTAAATGTACTGTTACTTTACACCACTGCTTTCTACTGGATAAGAGTAAATGTAATATGTTACTTTACACCACTGCTTTCTACTGGATAAGAGTAAATGTACTGTTACTTTACACGACTGCTTTCTACTGGATAAGAGTAAATGTACTGTTACTTTACACCACTGCTTTCTACTGGATAAGAAATGACAACCAAAGAGTCATTTTGGATTCCGCTACAGCAGCACACTCTGTCTCCACATAAACAAGCAGCCACAGAGACAGAGGAAACCAGTGAGTGAGAGTTCAAACACGAGGAGAACAAATGACACAAATCACGGCCATATGGAGGAACAGAATATGACACACACACACACACACACACACACACACACACACACACACACACACACACACACACACACACACACACACACACACACACACACACACACACACACACACACACACACACACACACACACACACACACACACACACACACAGCCAAGTAGCAAGGCTAAACCCTATGTGAGACTAGCTATATACAACACTGAAAACATATTACATCACACCAGCAGCGCGCGCACACACACACAGCACGCACGCACGCACGCAAATCAACTTTTCTTTTTATAGTGCCCTGCACCACACTGACATAACCTGATATATATCCTTAGATAGTCAAAAACAGTCATTTCTTTTCTAAGTCCACATTATTACACCATTCCTGGATGAATAGTCTCCAATACTGCGTAGAGTGTAGACTGATAGGGATCCTTAATAAAAAAAAAGAAAAACAATCCCACTAGCTTCAGCATCTTCTGAGTTCTGTCTGGCAATGAACGGCAGACGATGAATGAGAAAAGAATGTCAATGACAAAAAAACAACGTAGAAAATCAGACCAGGCAAAAATTGAATAAAACAATATGTTGCATATAAATCCAAAAAGCTGCGTCTCAGATAACAAGAGCTTTGCAGTCCCTCGGTTGGGTACCACTCCCTATAACGCATGACTTCCAGACGGAAGTATCACTAACGGAAATATATAGCGTCTACTGTCTGGGTCATGGGATGACCAGGCGCGTTGGAGTTGAAGTGCTACTCTTATATATATACACACACACACACACAGAGCACGGCCCTCCCCTCCCATGTCTTCCATGACAACGCGCTCTCCAGAATCAAAATACTGCCCATCTGTGTCCTGACACGCCTCCCCCCTTGTCCCCCTGCCCCGGTACTCCACTGGAGGAAACAGTGACCTTTCAACGCAAAACCCTTAACTCTCCATTTTTCAACTACAAATACTGCAGCGGTTGGGTGGGGAGAAGAGCGTTTGTGTGTGGTTGGGGCATGTGTGTGTGTGTGTGTGTGTGGTTGGGGCATGTGTGTGTGTGTGTGTGTGTGTGTGGTTGCGGGGGTTATCCCCGCCCATTTCCTTCTGTGTCTCTCATTCCATTATTTCCCGCTTGTTGCGCAACAGGCGCAACAGATTCCTGAGAAGAGAGTCACGGCTCTGTTGTAAAACTTACTGGCAAGGGTGAACCTCTGTTTTTCTTTCACCGTTTCCCTTTGCTCGCTCACTTTCTCCATCCATCCCTCTTCTCCTTGTTATCAAAACCATGTGTGAGTGTGTGTGCTCCAAGCCAAGGTCCTGCAGGGACATAAGGGCCACAGGGGACAAGCGGAGAGCGTGACTATGACAGGGAATTCAGATGGCGTAGCGGTGGGCTATGCTTGGGTGCCTTTTATCGCCGCTCAAAGGTCAATGTATCGAAGGTAATTAAAGAAAGAATATAAACCCCCAGGTCAAATGGTCTAAATAGAAAGTGAGAGAGGGAGAGAGATAGAGACAGACAGAGATTGAAGTTAGAGTGGTAGGCCAAAATTCCTGTGTTTCTTTAACTCTTAGTTAAAATAACACTCCAGTATTTATACTAGTGTATATATAGTAGAATGCTTTGGTGATTGTTGTATTCCTTCTCTGGAAACAACTCACACTCACAACACAGAGCGGCCTACATGCATCCTGATGTGCAGTCAGTGTACTGTGTAGACTGCCTGTTTTTCTGTTTTCCACGACACAGAGTCCCATTCCTCTTAAACAGACCCTATATACTTTGTTGTCCGGGGTCTCACAGGGGTCTACACTTGGTCCTCTCTCCGTTTCCCTCAACACCAAACCTCTAAGTCAAAAATTGCTTATCTACAAGCTCACATTGCAAGTGCAACGCATTGTAGGTTTGTAGATCGGCTATTTTCGCAGAATGTTTTCCGACCATGTCATGCCCAGAATGGGGATGCTAGGATTCATGTCCTTTTTTATCCTCTCACACACATCAAACACCAACATGTCTGAGGTCTAAGGGTGCACTCACACGGTTAATGCAATTCTCTGTGCTCGTTGGGTGTTGTGTCATGGCCGCCCAGCGGCCCAATGCATTTCCAATGGAGGTCACATGGTTTGACCCAACATTGTGTTGTGTGAGGGGGAGGGGCGCAGTCGTCCGCCCCTCCCCCTCACACAACACAATGTTGGGTCAAACCATGTGACCTCCATTGGAAATGCATTGGGCCGCTGGGCGGCCATGACACAACACCCAACGAGCACAGAGAATTGCATGAAAGGTGTGAGCTCAGCCTAAAGCAGTCATGGCATGACATGTAAGGTGGATAAAGAGAGACAGCCAGGGAAGGTTGGGTAGTAAATGACTAAAAGTACTTGGGATTATGTAATGAGATTACTAAACCCATATTAACAATGTGTAATTACATTATGGTGACATTGTCATGGAAGCTTGTACATTTGTTTTCCTATACATTTAAAATATATGTCAATTTCCATCACCCATATTTTCAATGATTGATTTTGTAGTAATCCAAAAGTATTCAAAATAGATCAAATTATTTTAAAAAAATAATCCAAAGGACTATGTCATTCATTACAAAAATTGGCATACATAATCAGTAACCAACTACATTTTCAATGTAATCTGACCCAACCCTGGGTATGGGTCACTGGGAAATGAAAAACTCAATTTATACTCCATTGCACAACAGCGTCACTTGCGTAAAAACAGATCTTGTCGGCAAGCGACACCATCGTGCATAAATTAAGCAGGAGCTGGGATAAAGGCAGAGACAGAGAGAGATAGAGAGAGAAGACAGAGCGAGAGAGAGTGGTAGAAGAAGAAAAGAGACATCTGGAACCAATCGAGGGCGCGATGTAACATGCAGCCAGGAAAGAACACAACGTCCTTGCCCCTCCTTCGCACGCGTGCGCACACGTAACGAAAACATCCGTGCATGCACCTACGCACAGTCATTGTGATTAATTAGATTGAAGATCACACACCAACTCTTCTTATTTGCTAATGCATTGCTTTTCCAACAAGAATGGAAAGGGGTAGGGGCCACTTAATGATCCATAGGCACAAGTCCCCTGGTATTATGGGTTTAGAAATGGCTATGCTTAAAGCGGCACTATGTAACTTTTATTTTCATGAATAAAATGTAATGTTGCCCAATCTGTATGGTATAGTATGTTAACACAATATAACCTAGACAATTATTGGGGTGGCTCTTCTATTGACACATTTAGATGGTGTCAAAGGTCATGTCTCACCTAGACACAGGATCTGACATGAATTTTGAACTGAAGTTCAAGATTCAATTCATCCGATGAACAAGCAGGCAGGCAGGCTCTAAATTGCAAACTAGAGATGCAACTATCAATAGAGTATGCGCATGCTTAAAGTGAATGGCACATCGAGTGGCAAATCGAGTGGCAAAGCAACAGGCAAAGTGAGTTTAACATAGTTTAATGTTGTTTAATGCAATCAGATATGACTTTTCTGTGTGGATGTATGGGCTGTCAAGGCCAGAAAGTAGTTTTTTGCCACTCAGTAGGCGTTCCTGCATAACTTCCTGGTTTGATGATGATGTCACGCGCATACCCTCTATTGAGCAGTTGAGCAATTGAGCAGTCCATAATTTATTCAGACCCCCCCCCCCCTGAAAAGGCCTATCTGTCCTGACTCCTGTTATTTGTTTCAACTGCTAAATTATGGTCTTACTGATTACGTTTTCAATTCAGAGCAATCCAGAAGTACGCAAAAAATCTGTATTTTGGGGGGCGTAAAATATTCTAATATTTTGAGATAGGATTTTTGGATTTGTATGAGCTGTATGCCATAATCATCAAGATTAAAACAAAAAAAAGGTTTTAAATACTTTACTTTATGCGCAATGGATTGAGAATAAATAAAAGTTTAACTTTTTGAATTATATTACAGGAGAACATGAACTTTTGCAGAATATTCTAATTTGTTGAGAAGGAGCTGTAATTACTCAAAAGTTGATAGTGATATCAAAAGTTGCATTATGAGGAATAGAAACATGGGTTGAAGATGGATGGACTGAAGGCATGCACCATGGTGTTGTACAAATGCTTTAGTTGCCATGCACAAACACCTCACAAATTCAATACAAGCTTTACATCAGATTATTTATTATCTCCTAGACAATGAGATCTTCCCTGAGAATCATTGTATTGTTTTGACAGTATTGCATCTGGTTGACTTGCAAGCTTTCCTTTATTTATTTTTTCAACAACAAAACTTGTTTGGCAGAATTGCCAATTTGCCACTGGCTGTTTTTGAACAGTACATTTTATATTAAGTGCTTTCAGCGCGAAGGGGCGGTGGCTCAGGGGTAGAGTGGCTGGATGGCAACCGCAAGGTTGGCTGTTCGAACCCGGGCTCCCCCAGAGTTAGTGTCAAAGTGTCCTTGAGCAAGACACTGAACCCCAAATTGTTCCTGATGTGCTGGCTAGTGCCTTGCATGGTTTCTTCCGCCATCGGTGTATGAATGTGTGTGTGAATGGGTGAATTGATGCACAATCTATGTAAAAGCGCCTTGGATAAAGGCGCTATATAAATGCACCATTTACCATTTACCAGATTTATACATTGCCGGTGTAGTTTTGTGTGTCTCGCCACACAACTAACCAAACACGTCACCATAAATTAAGCATTATTGTCTCCGTCTGACTCTGACACAGATCACACACACTCTGTTCCGCACAGTTCTGAACCTCTCTCTCTCTCTGGCCCCTTTTCCACTAGTGGCCCCTTTTCCACTGGGATTGAACTGGTTCAGTTCTTTTTGGATCTTAGTCCATGAGCCACGTAAGTAATCAACGTGTAAGTAATCAACTGGGGAGGTTTCATGGTGATAACTATAAATTACATTTTTATCTATTCACCTATCACGTGTCGTATACTGTAGGTGAAAATAAAATGTGTGATAAATATGAAAAAGCTACTCCTGTGGAAGTGTTATCAAACTTATATTGATCCTACAAACAATTTAATATAGGTATGGTTTTGTCCACTCAATTCATAATAACGTTCCAATTTTGGGGCTCTGGCTCATGGACTAAGAACCAAACAGAACTGAACCGGTTCAATCCCAGTGGAAAAGGGATGGGACCTACAGTAAAATAACTTTGTTTCTAGAACTGGTTCTGTTCTTAGTACATTTTTATGATGGTTTATATCACATCTGCATCTTCCAACCTGAATAGTTACACGCCCACTTTGGTTCCCACTTCAGAGCAAGAAGAAGTCTTTTTTGATTCCAGACAGTTCCAAACCAACTTTTAGGGATCTACCAATTAATTTGGTTCCAAATTAAGCGGGAAAAATAACTGAAAAGGGGCCTCTATGGCTGTTTCCTAGTTCTCCTGAAACCTCTTGAGGAAGTCCTGGTAGGTTTGTCTGTGAGCGGACGCGGCAGGCACAAAATGGCCACCGGGATGTGTCATGACCTGTGGCTCCTGAAAGGCGGCGAGAAGCTCCCTGCTCATTTGATCTGGGATGACGCGGTCCTCCAGTCCAAACACATGCAGGGAAGGCATCAGGACGGGGGTTTGGTAGAACCTTCGGTGTTCCTCGCAGGCACTGCGGAAGCCCGCCACGAGCACGGCGAAGCGGAAGCGGAGCTCCGGCTCCAGGTTCTGCTCTTGGAGCGAACACAGCATGGCGACCAGCGCCGCTCCCTGGCTGAAGCCCAGCACGCCGTCGAACGGCCCCAGATCCTTCACCGCCTCTTTAACCGCGGCCACACTCTCTTCGAGCCCCAGGCTCCTCTGACACAGCTGCTGAGCACTGAAACCCCGCGCCTGTGTGTAGAAGTGCAACAGTTAATCAAACTAACCGATTTAATTGATTATAAAAACAAATGTCACATTTATGCCTGCTGTTTGCAGCCAGAGCCGCGGCCCGACATCTCATTGAAGAGCATAGATCCGATATATTATAACTCTATGGCACAGATATGGCGAGGGGAAGTACACTTCATTAGGACTGATAACTAAGAGATCCGATGTGTAAAATCTTATTACAAAAACTGTGAGCTGGAATTAGTGCCTACAATGGCATATAAAAAACAGTTTCTTCTTCTACAGGCCAACGGCCTGGAATAAACGTAGACAGGCAGCCTCTGTAGACATCTTTAATTTAAAGCACAGCTCAAGACCTATATCTTCATTCATGCTTTTAGAAGCAGAATTTTCGCGACCACAGGTCGCATTTACTATGAAATCGTGCCTTTCCCGTCAGTCAGTTAGAGTTAGACAGTTGTTTGGTTGGTCACCCATATGGTCATGCCTCATGACATCACGTGACATCATCAGGGATGGAGATCCCTCATGTCATCAATATTAAGCCCATATATGGGAATGCCCATATATGGAGATCCCTGATGTCATCAATATTGGCCAGCAACTCTACATGACCTCAAACCTTTAGATCTCCATATGGAGCTCAGCTGACCTGTTCTGACATTCCATATGTTGATGCTTCCCCATGCATCCTTCCTCTTCGATGTCTCCCTTTTGACTGATACCTGTCCATTCAAACTCTAGAAGGGCCTGCACTAAAGTCATTAATGTAGCCGTGCTCGGCGAAAACTAGAGTTCTCAACATGTTGATCTGACCCCCCATGCCAAAGCGCCAGCGTTCGCCCAGCAGTCTACTGTCACCCAGGCGGATGTGTGCACGTGACCTCGCCCTTATTTTAATGTTGTTTTATGTTTTTTGAGTGGTGTAAACCACTCCTATAACTGGCTTTGTTAGTTTGTCTGTCTGTCTGTTCGTACCAAAAAATTAGCATGGTTGCTATGGTCACCCAGTTCACACGGGTGTGATTTCATTACGTCAGACATTACGTCAGACCACAGCTGATCAGTCTATATAAGACCTTACACCACTCAGTTCACACGGGTGTGATTTTTTTTTCTATTTTTGAGATATATAGGTTTAATGTTTGTTTTTAGTTCAATGTTTGTTTTAAAAACGCCATTGACAATGAAGGGAAAATTTACGTCATATTGTCCCTAACATTAAATGCCATTAACAATAAAGAGAATTTAATGTTTGTTTTGACACTGTTTATTTTACATCATCATTACATCACCTAGTCATAGCAACATGAGTTAGACTTTAGGATGATAAGAGCGCCCCTCACTTCACACGGGTGTGATTCTTTTTAAATGTTTTTGCTTTTCTTCACTTTGAGCTGCATGTCATGTCATGAAAGGTGCTATAAAAATAAAGTTAATTATTATTATTGGTTCCTAAACCATAGGTTAAGTACATGACACATCACTGCCACAAACAGACCTATAGTTCTAAATATCACTTCAGTATATGTCACAGACTATTACTTGGATATATGAACACTGAGGATTTTACTGCATGCGGCGTGATGAGAGAGAGAGAGAGAGAGAGAGAGAGAGAGAGAGAGAGAGAGAGAGAGAGAGAGAGCCTTTATAGATGTCAGTTGAATACATCGTGGTTGAAAGCGATTTGTTGCCCACACAAAGTGTACAGCAGACTTGTATCTTAGACTGGCACAACTCAAAATAATGACACATGTTGAAAGTTATGCCTACACGCCGACGCTGTGCTTCATTTTGAGCGTCGCAAGCAGGCTGGGCTGTTTGCAGCAGCACCCAGACACGACGAAATACAACCCATACAGCAAGGGTTATTGTCATTAGAGTAGACATTTAGAGGTTATGTTTATGGGTTCGGGCTGGAGTTAGTTTAAACACAGTTTGCATTTTCAGTTTATTTGGAGGGAGAGTTCGCTTTGCCAGGTAACTATAACAATTACTCATCTCCAGGTGCTCTGAATACCTGCCCTTTTTGGGGGAGAATGGGTGAGAGTGGTCTGACACATGTGTGTTAACTGGTAAATCAATTGACACATGCGAAATGTAAACAAATAGCCTATATATTTTTTATTATTTCAATAAAAATTGAATTGAAAAAGTAATCCACAGAATAAAACCTACCTGTGTGTCTGAGAACCACCAGCCTCTGGGATCGCTGTCTTCTCCACTGCCAGCCACTGATGAGCCATTATCTTTCTCTGGAGCTGATTAAAACAATAAAAGTGCAAAGTGTTTAAGTGACATGTTTTTATTTTCACTGTTTGCATAGTGCATACCTCAGTATATTTGTCATTCCAGCCAAAGGAAACTGTCAGTTATTAAGACGTTTGTGTGACCACATGACATCGACACTAAATAGGCTTGACTGCTAACAAATTTAAATAAATTATCTAAGCTGGTATAAATGGAGTTAACTCACAGGATGATGGTGTAACTGTATAGCATCACTATTATGGCAAATAAACTATTTCATTGTGTTGCAGGGACATTTCTCATGTTATTTTAACAGGCTTAAAAACACATCTTGCATGAAAAGAGACAATGGAAGAGCTTTACAACAGAAAGACAACTATTGGGCGTTCTATTTGGACAGCAATGGACACTGATGCCTGCCAGTCACAATGTGGAACAGGACTGTCCCACTAACACTACAAGCAAAGGGGGACATCTGGTCACCCTACCCTACCATGGATCCAAGACGCGTCCCCGTTTTTACTAGCCACTTTCACCAGTGAGGGGTGGGAGGGGCAAGGTCACGGCCCTAGTTACAGTTAGATGAGTCGTGAAAACTCCCGCATCTGATCATCCATTTATTCCATTAGATTAGACCATTTTTATGATTTTATCCAGAATTAAAACATTCTCTGAGGTGCATGAGTTATAATGTTTTAGTTATTTAAAGTTATGTATCAGGAGCAGGGCTAGTATAATATCACAGCCATTCTAGCCTAGGACTTGTGTAGCCCTGAAACATGACTGCCATGATGATTATCATGGCAGTCATGTTTCAGGGCTAGGACTTGTGTAGCCCGTCTCCGGACCCCCCGGGTTGAGCTCCTTTGGACCTACCACGTAGTCAACAAAATGTCAGAAACTTTAACGTAGGGTTCCGAAAGGAGCTAGGACTTGTGGTACCTTACCCGGCACACTGTGCGGTGCAGTCATGTAAACAAGCTCCACTTGCTTCTTCAAGAGCTTCCGAAGAGCTCCCGTTTTCTCGCGGAACGAGCCGCTGTTCTGACGGTAACCGTGGATGCACAGGATCCGGAGCGGGGCCATGGCAGGCAGGCAGAGGCAGAGACTATTAACGGAAAAATATTAACGTTTCCAAGATACCAGAGTGGCCAACTCTGATTAGAAAAGTCAAGCCGTACGCATGATAATTCGTTGTAGGGAAACACGAGTTATTTTAAGAGTTCCGCACAGAACTCTTCCAATGCTTCTTGGGCATTTATTATGTTGATCAAATTGTTGTATTATGATTATGATTATGATGATTATGATGATTATGATGATTATTTCTATTCTTAGTTCCATCTCGAAAGTGATGGAAAAAATAGTCTATGAACAGGTTGAAAAGTATCTTGCCACTAATAAATTATTGTACGAGTTCCAATCTGGCTTCAGAACATCCCACTCCACTGACACATGCCTTCTCTATTTGAGCGACCACATCAAACAAGAGGTGGACGCTGGCAAATACTGCGGCATGGTCATGCTGGACCTCCAAAAGGCTTTTGACACCGTGAACCACTCCATACTGGTTAACAAGCTAAAAGCAATTGGTTTCGATAGCACATCAGTGAGCTGGATGCAATCCTACCTGGAGGGGAGAGAACAGATGGTGGAAGTGAACGGAACACTGTCCCCCCCCCCCTCCCAGTGAGCTGTGGCGTTCCACAAGGAAGCATACTAGGGCCTCTACTGTTCCTAATATACAGTATGTAAACGACATGACTTCAGCTTGTGACTGCAACTTGTTCCTGTTCGCAGATGACTCAGCACTGCTGGTCTCGGACAGGGACAAACTGCAGGTTGAAAATGCCCTCAGCTCTGAACTCGGTAGAATCTGCACCTGGCTCGCTGATAACAAACTATCTTTACACCTGGGAAAAACTGAATCCATTCTCTTTGGCTCTAATAGTAATCTCAGCAAGGCAAATGGCTTCTTGGTTAAAGTGGGTGACAATGTTATCACACGTAAAGATGAAATTACCTATACCTAGGTTCCATCCTGGAGGCTAATCTTTCCGGTGATAAAATGGCCGCCAACGTAATCAAAAAGGTCAACCATAGAACAAGATTCCTTTACAGGATCTCCTCACTGGTCAACAAAAACACCTTGAAGACCTTAACAGGAGCCCTTGTACAGGGTTTCTTTGACTATGCATGCACCTCCTGGTACCACAGCACCTCAAAGGCCCTTAAAACCAGGCTCCAGACTTCCCAAAACAAACTGGTCAGGCTCCTACTTGACCTAGCCCCCCGAACCCACCTCACCCCTGCCCACTTCGACAGGCTGGAATGGCTTAGGGTCGACGACAGAGTACAGCATCTTGCAATGGGTCTGGTCCACAAGATTCGATACACCACCAAGATACCCATGTACCTGTCTAGATACTTCCTTAATGTTAACGAAGTCCACACCCATATGGAGTTGCAAAATGTATAGTGGTTAACCAAGACAGTTTGTAAGGTCAGAAGTATAAAAAAGGGTGCTTTTCATACTATATTCCACAGGGTGGCAGTAGAGAACCATAAATGATGAGACACCGTCACACCATGGATAGTCTCGTGTATCCAGACAACTATTCCACAATCTCCGAATGTCTGGCAACGCGAGACTACACCATGGATAAACCAGAGCCATTGTCTTACTCTATTTACAAAATAAGAGTTATGACTATGACACACAAGGAGTTGCAACATGCACTGATTGCAACAACTGAAACGTATAGTTTTATTTGTGTTTTTATGCACAATAAGATATCAACCTGGAACGTAACACTTCAGGAAGGAAAGTTGAAACTATAGGCTATTATGGAATGGAATTATGGAGTTACTGGACTAATAAGCTAATTGTCAGTAAAATGATGTGGGGTGGCATCATTATTTTTTCTTTTTAATATTGAGACATGAGATATGACATATGAGACAAAACTGAAGAATGGTATGTATAGGGCTGGGACGATATCAAAATGTCATGTCACGATTATTGTGACCAATTATAGGCCTATAGGTTGTCTATTTTTGGCAAAGAGATTTGATAGAGACTGAAAAACGACTGTATCAAGACTGTATAAATTCATTACGGGTCCGTTTTACCAATTATAGAGGGTTTAAGTGGTACTGGATATCTTACTTACGCCTATTACCCCTTCTGGGGTTTAGGCCATCTACAAGAGTTCCTGAGCCAACACCTCCAGCTGTCCCCAAGTGAGGCCCATTTTATTCGCATCTGCCTCCAAGTCTCTGCACCAGGTGTTTCGTGGCCATTGGCCAATCTCTATTTATTTTCCCTTGGGGGTTGGGTTACGGAGCGCTCCCTTGGGGGTTGGGTTACGGAGCGCATGGCCTATCCATCTCCAACGCCGTTTTAGGATCTCTTCCTCTGCTGGGTTGGTGGTGGTAGCCCTGTTTGAAAGGATGGTGTTCGGCGGAGTGGCTTCGAGATGCTTCTGGCTTTTGCCACCCTGCATCATAGATGGAGGACCATCTTCTCTCCCAGGGCCGGGATATCTTAGTTTACTCTTTTTGACCTATCTGTAAACAAGCATCTGTAACATGTGATGTTTTACAGGTTGGGGTCGTTAGCCCCACACCCAACCTCCAACCTGGAGGAACAGGTGTTGCCTTTCATCCGTCCTCTACCCTGAAATCTGCCTGGCTTGGTAGAACCTGCCAGGGGTATGACCCCTGCCGGTATAGCCTCCAGGGTCACGGAGGCAAACAAGCCACCGCACCATGGCAAGGTAGCAACACAGGGGAGGTACTGGATATGCAGCTCGGCAAAGGTGAATTGACGACAATTTCACCATAAATGAAATCTCCACAATGTGGAGTGTTTTTTTATCACGATAAACGTTAAAAAAATCCCTATACTAATAGGTATAGTGAATTCTTTCAAATCTACAAGCCTGCAAATACTGTGTATGTCAATGAAACACTAAATGCCTGTTTGAGAAGAATAACTGACTAGTGATAACATCTGCTGCAGACACTGTAAACTGCAAACTTCAATTCTGTACCAGGTCATCATGATAAGGAAAAGTAGATAAAAGTAGGCTATACTAAAAGTTAGTTTACAGTAGCTACTAAAGCACACCCATGTGCACTCTGCATAGACATCCATGTGCACAGGCATCCATGTGCACTCTGCATATATCATGCAAACCCCTGGACCAATCAGCACCTCATTTCTTGTGCACACTGCCTCTCTAGGCTTTTGGCACGTTCGGAAATAGCGCACTGAGTGCACTGTGCAATGCAAACTAATAACTAACTAACTAGGCGAGTGCGCTCCAGTGCGGTATTTCCGAACGCGCCCTAATTCAGATTTAACATTTTTTTAATATGGCACTGGAGTGCGGTTTGTCCAAATTTGGCAACAGATGACATATATTAAGATGACAACAACGATACAGAACGAACATACTAGCACGCGTTAAGTGCAGTTGTATGATGCCCAAGGTCTGCAGTTTATGCTAGCCTCTTTCAGAGCCGGGTCATCTTTTAAGATATCGGGCTGGAACCATGCCAGAATATAAATGGTGCATGTATATAGCGTTTTTATCCAAAGCGCTTTACATAGATTGTGCATTACATTCACCCATTCACACACCAATGGAGGAGGAAACCATGCAGGGCAGTGACCATTGCTGACCAACCTGCACATCAGGAGCAAGTAGGGGTTCAGCATCTTGCTCAAGGACACTTCGACACTAACTCTGGGGGAGCCCGGGATCGAACTGGGAACCTCACGGTTCCCATCCGGCTGCTCAATCAGCCACTCTACCCCTGAGCCACTCATTTTCTATAATTTGAAAAAACATTTGATAGTAGTAGTCGGATTTGGTTGAACATCGCCCAAATAAGGAGTCATATATCATAGATGACTGACGTCATAGACGTCACGTCCAGGATCCACACGTGATGTCGTGTGGATCCTGGACGTGGTGTCCAGGATCCACAACTCTCTCTTACACGCACGCACGCACTCACGCACGCACGCACGCACGCACGCACGCACACACGCATATCTCCCTCTCTCTTAGGCGGTGTGTGCCGTCCAGAGGAAATATGCAATTACCATCCAAACCGGTGACAATAATTGTTTTGGGATAGCTTGTGATTATGAAAAGGCATGAGGCCGGGGGTTAGAATATGGGATTCTGATTACAAAACACTTTGAATTACTTTGAAAACAATTTCTCTTACTTTGGATTGAAAGATTATGGTAGTAGGGCTGTAATCTTTACTGTGCTGGTAAATTTGTTTGTTTTTTCCGGTTCACACATATCTACTTATAAGGGTATAAGGTTGAAATACTCACACCGTAGAGCACTTGTTCTTCTCATTTCCTCTTCCTCTCAAAACAGAAGAAGCTCTCTCACATAATGCCTTTTCCACAAATGTTTTCTCATACAGTATTATATGCAGGTTTTTTTAACCACTTTCTACATGGCGTCCCTATTTTGGTCATGTCATTACAGGGGACAGTTGTGAACAATAATTGTAAAAAGAAAAGTGTCAAATTGTAATTTTAAAATGTTCTTCTATCTACAAAAATAGCAAAACGTGTTGCATCGTGAATCCGTGATGTAGATACATGTTTTGTGTAGACTGCTACTATTTTACTAGTTCTACTATATATCTAGTCAGCAGATGAGTACGCCTCTCTGTTGGTTTTTCCTGGTGTGTCACGTTCGACATCACAAAAATGCAGCTGAAGTCCCTGCAATGAGCTCTCTGAGCCTCTCTCTCTCTCTCTCTCTCTCTCTCTCTCTCTCTCTTTTTTTTCCCTCTCTCTCTCTCTCTCTTTTTTTTCTCTCTCTCTCTCTCTCTCTCTGCATCTTCTCCTCTCTCAGGCAGCTATCCAAAGTTAGGCTACTGATGACAATAATTGTCTTGAGATTGCTATCGATTATGAAAAAGCATGGGGCTGGGGAGATATAGAGGACTATGATTACAAAAAAGGTTTGAGTTACTTTAAAGAAATTTACTTTGGATTGAAAAGATGATGGTAGGTTGTACCCTTAATTGTATCAGGAGAAGCTCTCTCATAATATCGCACCGGAGAAGCGGAAAATGGTGTGTCTACTTGGGTGTCATGTTTCCATCACTGCTGTGTACACCCACCCTATACTTAGCTGTCCGGAATCCACCAGAGCTCTGTTCTAGGCACCCCTTCTGATTTGGCTGTAGCCTACTCCATATATTCACTAAAAATAGCTGATCTACAAAACAAACTCACAAGCTTCGAGATCTGCCATTTGTCGCCGAGTGTTAGCGCCAGTATAGGGACACTATAGGGTCCAACAAAGTGGATAAAGACCTGTGAATTCTGCGGAGTCATTTGTCCCAGGAATGAAGGGCGATTGTAACCTTTCACACTGAAGATGTTTGTAACCTTTCACACTGAATCATG
This sequence comes from Electrona antarctica, assembly GCF_951216825.1. NCBI lineage: Eukaryota > Metazoa > Chordata > Actinopteri > Myctophiformes > Myctophidae > Electrona > Electrona antarctica. The sequence goes on along the minus strand of NC_136789.1, from coordinate 17,198,067 downwards.
ACTAGACCTCCCTGCAGTTTTTCAAATGACTTTCACCTGACTGTTGATATATTCTCAAAGTATCCTTGAACATTATGTTCAATTAAATAGTATTGAGTATCAGTGGTTCTCAACATTTTGTGGTCTCAGGGCCCACTTCAAAATATTGAAACCTGAGAATCGTCTATACAAAACCCTTTTTACAGGAGTAGGATGGAGAATGCTACGTGCTGTGCTCCCAGTGCTGGCTCCTCTCTGGCAGGTGAGCGAGCCAGTAGAGACGATACAATAGCAGTGGCAACGCATCAAATCTGTGGGGAGGTATTAATTGGCATACAGACTTGGGAGAAAAAGGAGTCAAAATAATTGGCTAATCTAAATTTAGAGAGAGAGAAAAGAGATTAAATATAATAAATTGTGTCTAAGAACAAAAATCTACTCCGATGGGGGACTTTCGGTATGCCTTCAGATCCTTGACATGCATCATAAACTAACCTCATATTGAATACATGTATTTATTATATCTATTTTGTCTAATTCTCCCAATCCTTATGAATAAAACTAGTCCATAATTTGCAACTAAGACCAACTTTTTCAAACATCATTTTCATAAAACTAATATAATGGATGTTTATCCCCCTGCATTGTTACAACGGTGCACGCAGGTTCAGCAAAAGTAGACTACAATAAAACTGCAAATTATTGTCATTATCTCCCAGATTGCAGACCAAATACACTGCCATCCTCACCCCCCCCCCCCCCCCCCCCCCCCCCCCTCCCCAAACAGTAATAGAGAGTGGACATTTACGGGTCTATTTGGTTACATCTGTACACTCTTTACCCCCCCCCCCCCCCCATCCCCTGGAAACTACATACACTTCATACTGGAAGAAGTTGAACAAAGCTATCCCCGGGAGAAATATACTGTAGTTGCATTAAAGTTTCATTAACTAAAGTTCCTAAGAAAAAGTAGTTCAAACTACAAAACAAAGAACATATCCATATATGAAAAAATAATAAACTATTATTCCAAAATATTATGCAAGAGGAAGACACATTACTGCATAATAATATACCACTAAATTGAGTTTATTAGAAAAGCTATGTAGGCAGGCAGTCATTAAAATGACAAGTATGTAACTTGTCATTTTAATGACTGCCTGCCAGTTGGATGTAAACCAACAGTACCTTATTTGCACATGTACAGCGACAAATCTGGTTTATTCACAGAAAACAATGGCTGACACTAACAACTTGACTTCCATGGTATTCATTCAATCAATAAATTGCATGAGTCCTACTCGGGAATGATGAGCCTAGTCAGGACTTGCTCATAGACTTGGCTGCCACATGACGTCACGAGTGGTGCTGTTTTTTCCCCCAAACATTAAAAGTCCATAGACTTGGCTGCCACTCGAGTGGTGCTGTTTTTTTGAGTGGTGCAAACCACTCCAACAACCAGCTTTGTCTGTACCCGTGTACCTGTACGTGTACCCGTGTACCTGTACGTGGTACCTGTACGTGGCCCCACGCATAGGTGAGCATGGTTGCTATGGTTAGTGTGTGACGTCACTGCACCACTCAGTTCACACGGGTGTGATTTTATTTTTACTGCCATCATTTCTGAAAGCCAGACAAGAAGGTCCAAAATAAGAACAGGAACGGAGAACGTAGGTTGATGCTGTTAGATGAATGTTTTTATAATAATTGTATAATCGGAAGGGCCTGGTTTAATAGCTATTCACAATAGTATGTATTTTAGTTCAGTTTCCCATTCTGTAGCGTAGGGTGGGGGAGTCAGACAGAATGTGGAGTAGATAGGTAGACTGTGTGGGCGGTGCCAGCCAGGTGGTTGTTGTTGTCTACATGGCGAACAGGATCAAGAAGGCCACCATCAGACAGAAGAGCCCCATGGCCTCTGACAGGGCGAAGCCCAGGATGGCGTACGAGAACAGCTGCTGTTTCAGTGACGGGTTCCTGGCGTAGCCGACGATGAGACTTCCAAACACTGTTCCGATCCCGGCTCCAGATCCGGCCACGCCCACTGTGGCCGCACCGGCGCCGATGAACTTGGCGGCCGTGTCGATGTCTCTGCACGCCGAACTGGTCTGGATGGAACGACTCTGCACCGCAGACTGGCACTGGCTTACTGGCAGCGGGGCCTGCGTTCCCACTGTGGGTTCAGGTCTGTTGAAGACGGATGTTGGCCGGGCGAGAACCCTGGAACCCAGGCCCCCACGGAGACCAGTAGGGGAACTGATGAACCTGGCGGCTGTGTTGATGTCCCTACAGACTGAACTGTTCTGGATGGAACGACTCATCAGCACAGACCGGCTGACTGGCAGCAAGGCCTTCCTTTCCACTGTGGTGTCAGGACTGTTGAAGGTGGAGAATGAGACGGGCTGGGCCAGAACTCTGGACCCCCCACGGAGCACAGCAGGAGAGGTGATGAACCTGGTGCAGGCAATGCAGGCATACATGACTGGAACCTGAGAGACGGTACAGAAGAGGAAGAATTCAACCGATAAATCCGTTTGTCCTGTCTGCCTGTCCATTTTATGCTCACATAGAGTCCCTGATGTCACCGGTATATGCCCAAATTGCCCATATGTGGTTCTGGACAACCGGATCTCTATATATGGGCATAATGATCAGATCGGTGGTTCTATCCACCTGATTCAACAGACAGACAGGCAGGCAGGCAAGCAGGCAGGCAGGCAGGCAGGCAAGCAGGCAGGCAGGCAGGCAGGCAGGCACACACGCATGCACACACGCACGCACGCACGCACGCACGCACGCACGCACGCACGCACACATGCACACATGGAAATATGATGTCCTGGTAGAGGAAAAAGCCATTTATAAAGTTGTTCATCTTGAACTTTTTTTTAGACCATTTCATTATTATTACTTGCGCCATATTAAATGACTCCGTATTGTGCCATATTACATGACTCTCTGTATTGTGCCGAGTCATGTAATACGGCACAATACGGAGAGTCATTTTTGGTTGTAACATTTTTTCACTCTTTTACTCAGAGATCCATTTATCTACATATGAAATATTTTCAGGCAAAGAACCTACACATGTCTGCTATCATAAACAACTTCAAATGTTTCAATTGATGAAGGTCGGGAGTTATTAAACCGAAAGTGGACGCTGTTCCTATGCGCATATATGGGATTAATTGTAACGGCATGCGCCATGAATGCACAACGCAAAGAAATGCCATTACACATATCGTTTTCAGCTTAAATCAATTATATTTCATTGAAGCAACTCATTGTTTTCATACCATGGATGTAAGAAAATGTATCAAACATAAGGGAATTATTAAATATTACCGGGTGTACCAGTTTGGGCGTTTGAGTCAGTTCAATGGGAAAATACATTGATTACACAAAAAAACGTTTGATTTGATTTGATTGAGTTGTACAATGTTATACAACCCTAAACTGATTTAGAATACACTATTCCATATAACGTTATGATATGACATGGCGTGTGTTACAATTGAATCACTTTGCAAGTCCTTCTTTGGCGTTGCTTACAGACCAGAATTAACGTGCATAGTGTCTAAAAACTAATGAAGAACATAAGCATGCAGACATCCATGTCGATTTTAGCTCATCAACATCAAAGAAAAGATTTGTAGACCACAGATGGTGAGAATCTTTACGCATTTTGAGAAAAGCCAGTTTTCCATCAATAATTCCGAGTAGGATGAAGGAAAACACATGAAACGTCCTGGGCACGTAGAGTACGTTGCTGTACATATACTGATGTGATGACGTCATTGATGTGATGACGTCATGATGGCGTTGACCAATCAAGAGATAACGTGCATGTTACAACCATGACACGTTATACCGTGGCGGCTCTCCCCTACAGTATTTGGATCCGAGATGTAGTGGAGTAGAAGTAAAAGTATTGGAAATTGAAAATACTATAGGCACAGTACTTAAGTAAATGTACTTAGTTACTTTCCACCACCACTGCTACTACAGGAAGAGGCTGGGGATGGATTTGTTTTTACGTCCGGATACCCCGTCCAGGACAGGCTTCAGACGCGCCTCCTGATGTAGGAGTTTAATCACTGACAAACTGGCAGTAGAGGTATCGAGCCCAGAGATGCTGAGCATGGAAGTGGGAGCGTTGGCGTGCTTAAATAGACAGTGTGGCCGTTCCATCAAGATTAGTGTGATTTGAGTGGTTCGAACGGAACTCCCCCACAATGCTTTAAAATAATTACAGAAGAATGGGCGTGCTTCGTCGAAAGAGCGGAATCCCTGCAGCATTTCACTCATCTGTGTGAGAGAAAACAACTAGGAAAATATGTGGATCTCTGGATCCACATACTGTAGAAAGAAACGGCACATGGATCCTGTGTAGGTCTCGGACCTACACAGGTCATCTATGACCTATCTGATGTATGACCTCAAATCTGGGCAAGGTTTCAGCGACACCACAGCCATTGACTTCTATTAGAGAGTTGTGTCTTAATGAGGGGGCAGAGAACGGTGCTGGTGACGTGGTTCATGTAACTCGAAATAGTGACAAACACTCAGACTCCAGTGCATTCTGTAAACTTCCGGTTCAGGGCTTTGTCACTATTGGCCAATAGAAGTCCATGTAGACTGGCAGACCTGTGGCAGTACATATACTGACGTGATGACGTCATGATGGCGTTGACCAATCAAGAGATAATGTGCATGTTACAACCATGACGTGTTACAACCGTGGCGGCTGGCAGACATGTAGACCTGTCTGAAGTGAACTCCAGACAGGTCCACGCCGTGAAAATTAATGAATTGAATAAAATAAAGGCAGGTGGAATGTCGGGATCCATAAAGGCTAATTCACATTCTTATTATAGGCACTCTGTCTTTCTTGACACAATGTTTTAGCAACACAACAATCCATTACAGCATTTACCACTGTGTTGACAGTTCTGTTCCACCTGACATCGATTTGGCTACAGGTCCTTGGACTGCGACACAAAGAGAGGACACATCTGTGTCACAACACAATTAGTGTTTCCAGGGCACTTCACACTGTAAATTCACAGCGCACTCTTGTAACTCTTGTAGTCTACCTGTCCTGTTTTTAATTGTTTCTAAGTGTATGTACTGTATGTCTGCTTTGGAGACTTCGCTCCAAACTTAAACTCCAAATCATTGCTTTTGGGCAGTAACCTTGTATCTCCATACACACATTAATGTACTACTTCATCACAAGCATGTGACCAAAAGTAGCAAAAATAGGGAGGCAATGGAGACTCCCGTCCTGGGGCGAGCGGGGCGGTTCAATGTTGGACTCCCCGACGGACTCCTGACGGTCAGACTTCTGGTATGTCGGACAAAAGTCTGCCCCCCCAAAAATAGACGATTTCCAAGCTCGCATCGCATGGCTTTTATAAATATTTAACCAATGAAAAGTATTTACAAGATCTTACAAGACTAAATAATAACTACAGTGCATTTGGAACAGATTCTTTTTTCCATGCACTTTCTGAAAAGTAACAGTTTTTGGACATATTGTTTTCACCTGACAAAATGTGAAGCTCAGCTAGGATTTATCAGTTAGTAGCAGGATGATCCACGTTTTACTCCAAATCATTTCACTGTATGAACCTGTGTGTGCTTAACGGATGACCTTTTGGAGGTGTAGAATATTAACGCATAACATTAGATTCTGAGTGATCCTGTCCACGGGGACGGAGATTTAAATAATCAGTTACGTTACGCTGCTGTGCCTCATGCATTGTGCACCGTGTTAATGAGACTAATCTCCTGTAGTAGATGGTCATGACGAGATGAGCAGAAAAGCAGAAGGTGAACTTCACGGAGGTCAGGGTGCCTACGGATAATTCCTTTCCTACTTCTAGTTGAAAAAACAAAAAAGCGATATCCGTTTTTCATTCTAAAGCAAAAAAATAAATACAAATATTTTTCCATTTTTACTCTACAAATCCTGAAACATTAAAAGGACACCAGAGCAGCCTCGTTTTTTTCGTTGTTGCCTCATTCCTTTTATCTTGTTTTGAACTTCATGGATATTTCTTTTGGTTTTGGTCGCATTCCTAAGCCAATAACTTGATGACCAGCAGTATAGAGAGCATAGGCAGCTGGTCATCAAAGTATCGGTTTAGGAATGCGACAAAAACTCTCTATGGGGGAGTAATCGATACATTTTTATTTTATTTTGTGAACTATTTGGTGAACTATCCTTTAAGCCCGATTTATTTCAAATTGCCAATCTACAAGCTCACAATGAGTCACATCACGATGAGTTTTTTTTTAGCCACTACTTGGCAACACAAGGCATACGTCTGAAAACTAGAGATTAGAGGAGACTAGAGCTATAGATTATGGAGGCATACAAGAACGGCTGGCCACCAACACAATGTTCCAAATCAAGAGGGGAAAGCTGTGGTTCTGGATGTCATATCACCACACAATACAACACACCAGACTGACTATATCCTAACAGGCAGGGATACGGGTTCTTCAGTACACTCCGCTCGATCAGTCCCTTTGGTTACATTTTAAACTCTCAGAGTTAAAAATAGTTAAATTACACTAACGATTTTATTGAGTAGTTCTCTAGCCTGTCCTCTTTTGCTGCCATAATTAAGGACCCTGACATTCTGCGGTTGCAAGAATGTCAGAATGTTGCACTGTCTCCCTGTCTCTCCCTCCCTCTTTCCTGTCTGTCTTCAATTGATACTGTCAATACTAGGCTAAAGGCAGAAAAGCAAAAACAAAACCTAATCCGGCATGGCTATGATTCAGCCATAACCATGCAGTTCGTGTTGCAGTTCCCAATGCATCTACAGTACGGCCAGAAATGGAGTGTGTTGTCTAACCTCAATGTGTCGTCATGGCTTCAGGCGCAAACATATCGCTCAGCTCCATATATGGGCACAAAAGGGGTCATGCCCATATATGGTGGTCGGATCCGCCATGTGACATAAGTATGAGGGCTGCGTAGCGGCCTAAACCTCTAGTTCCTAAATTAGTTAGTGAGATACAGATCGGCCTATTTATGATTGACCTCAAAATCTTACCACTTCTTTACCACATTTCATTCAAATATCAGGTGCCAACATTCATAAGTAGGTCTCATAGGGCAGGGGTTCTCAACGTTTTTGGCCGGGGACCCCCGGAAATGCTTTGGCAACGTCTCGGGACCCCCGCCCCGCCCCCTCCCGACCCCCAATATAAATTGACTGCTACAATAACCTTAAACCATTTTGGGCGGGAACCCCTTTTGGTGTTTTAAGCATTGTTATAATTTAGCTATTGAAAAATAGCAGATCTACAAGCTCATAGCGCGCCACCGAGTGGCGCGCTACGAGCTTGTAGGTCTGCTATTTTTGAAAAATCGTGAAAATAAAATTTAAAAAAAAATCTTCTTTTTTTCTTTTTTTCTAAAAATAATTTGGGGACCCCCTAAAATAATTTGGCGACCCCCCGAGGGGTCGCGACCCACGGGTTGAGAACCCCTGTCATAGGGGACTGCACATAAGTCTGACAATTTCTCTTTTTGTTACTGTGTAGAGAAAAGGCCTACAAGGACACCTACAACTACAAGCACACCTACAAGGACAGGTGCGTATAGGAGCCGGCAACCAAATGCGAATCATGAGAAGAAAAGGGTCCCGCACACTGTCTTCGTTTATAGAGCAGCAGTTTTATTCAGATGACATAGTGTGCAGGACCCTTTTCTTCTGGCTCTCTCTTTTTGTTACTGCAAATAAATATTCAAGTACATATACAGGTAGATGGTGTTGACATTGAAAGTACATTTCTTGGTGTGATAATAGATGAGAAAATCAGCTGGAAGTCTCACATAAAATATATGTACAAGCTGCCGAGAAGTATTTAATCACTGAATAAACCAAAGCATGCACGTTCGGCACCATAATAAATCATAAATCACTCCGTATTCTCTGTTCCCTGGTTCTACCATATTTAAATTGCTGTTCGGAGGTTTGGGGAAATACCTACATACATTTTCATTACATGCAATAGTGATTCTCTAAAAAGAGATGTAAGGATAATTCATGCTAGAGCAGCTCATTTATGATGTTTTGTCAAAAAACATTTCAATTCATGGATATTATAGAATTTAAGACAGCACAAATAATGTAGGCCTACAGTATAACACTAGGAATAACCAACTGGTAGGCAATATTTAAATTGTGTTCCTTATTCTTCTTCGATATTTCTTTTTGGTTGATGATTTGGTTGAATTGATTGAATACTATTGTGGAAAAGGGTTTGGATTAGATAAGATTCTTACTACTCCTTTTTGGAAATGTATTTTAAATTGTTTTGTTGTCACATTTTTACTTTATACTGTATACAAAATAAAGTATTTTATTCATAGTCTATAGTTACATTGCGGGTGGGCAATCTGGGCATGTATGTGTTTAGCTTAATGGACACAAGTATATTTCAATAACCGAAAGGGATATAAAATAAGAGTGAGAAAGGACCCACGTGTAAACAAAAGAATGGTACATTATGGTCCTTTAAGGCTATCCTCAGGAAAACAAAGCAGAAGATGAGAAATGTTGTGTCTCCGCTGCTGTATCCTCACGGGAGCTGGTGATGCATAACCTTACAGAATGTGAATGACTTTCCAGATAAGCTGACAGATGTATCAATATACTGTAAAGCTTTAATTTTGTTGAAAGGGTTTATCTTCAGTGTTACGTGTTTGTTCAAGGGGACTGTAGTGTCAAGAACCTGGGGGTTGTCTGGGGAAATAGCATGCAATCTGTGGAGATCTATTAGTGGAATGTTTTACATATGAGACTGAGTAATCATGTTACATCACTTTCTGTGCCACGTCTTTTTTTTTATTCCTTTCTGCTGTGCCTGGCAGTTCCAAACTCAGAATTTCTCTAGCAATATCCTCACTATCCCTCCTCTGTATGTGTCCAAACCATCTCAGTCTGGCCTCTCTGGATGTATCTGCAAAACATCTAACATGTACTCGTTCCTGTTCCTATTCATCCTTGCATGATACTCCCAGAGAGAACCTCTTTTCCTGCTTTTAATCACTGAAGTCCCATTTTAAATGTATACAGTACAAGCTCACAACACATTGCAACATGTTGTCCATATCGCTCCAAAACACTAGGTGTGATATTAAATATGTGGGGATTGTCATTCTGTATTGGATGGATCCCATTTTCCGTTCAGATCACATCCAACATCATTGTATTTGTTTAGTGGGTGGACTATCCCTGCTGTTTCTGAAAAGTAATTCCATTGTATCATCCTAAAACTGGCTCTGTTGAAAAGTTTAAACACCTCTAGTATTATTTGTGCATGTCTCCATGAAGCTTCCGAACAAATATTGGATCTTGGTTTTCTCCCGTCCAAATGTTCACTCAAAGAATTAAATTGTCAGCCAAAGATTCAAGCTTCATAATCATGAAATGCTGTGCATGCTTATATTTAGAAGCAGCATGATACTGATTAACTCAGAACTGCTTGTGTGCTGGGCTGTTGACGTCTGAGAACCATCTGTCTGACTCAACCAAGTCAAATGTGATGTGCAGTGTATTGGTTATTGTCTCCACCAGGCCGAAGGCATGGGGAGAGCACTCCGTCCGTGTGTGTGTGTGTGTGTGTGTGTGTGTGTCCTTCCGTCCGTCCGTCCGTCCGTCCGTTATCAGCTAATCTCCGGCACCGTTGGCCCGATCCATGCCAAACTGTGCACACACACTCCCTGGATGCCAACGACGAACCTCTGCCCCAAATATTCCTCAACGGCCTGTTATAGCGCTACCATGAGACCGATTTAGGCAAAACACATTTCTGTAGATAACTCGTACACATTTTATCCATACATCACACAATTCGGTATACACTATCTCCATAGTCATGTGATCAACACAGATCTGCACAATTTCCCATCTTCCATCCTGATTGGCTATGATTGACTTCCAAAGCTCACATGATTGGTCCGTTTCAAACAAAATGCCACAAATCACAAACACAGTGTCCAATTTCCATCAAATTA